>NW_026288418.1:0-3908 GCF_023373465.1 Oncorhynchus keta
CAAGTATTTGATACACCCGATACACATGCAGATCTTGGATCAGCATTCTAACCACACCCCTGGTATAAATCAGAAGGAGACAAAATATATAACCGATCCTGAATCTGGGACGGTGGGCAAGTAGCCTACATTAGAAGTTATTTTGGCGAAAGGGTTCACTGTTTCAAGTTTGTATCATAGACAATTATGTGAAAGTTAATCTAAATTCCCAAACAAATGACTCCTGCATGCACCGTAACTCTGTCTTGTTTTGTTGTAGTCTTTATTTTGCCACTCAAAATTATCAAAGGTTCGCTACAGGAATGAAAAAGTGACTGGCAAAACACTGGACAGCGCCCGTGGTTCGAACCCCTTTGCAGAGGTATAGAACATTTCTGATAGAGAAAGTTTTCGAAGTAACCACTGAGCTACACCAGCGCAGTATATTATAGGTAAATGCGTGTATTATACATAAACCGCGATGTCGTCAACATCCTGTTTCAATACATTGTACAGTGGGGAGAACAAGTATTTGATACACCCGATACACATGCAGATCTTGGATCAGCATTCTAACCACACCCCTGGTATAAATCAGAAGGAGACAAAATATATAACCGATCCTGAATCTGGGACGGTGGGCAAGTAGCCTACATTAGAAGTTATTTTGGCGAAAGGGGTTCACTGTTTCAAGTTTGTATCATAGACAATTATGTGAAAGTTAATCTAAATTCCCAAACAAATGACTGCATGCACTGTAACTCTGTCTTGTTTTGTTGTAGTTCTTTATTTTTACACCAAAATTATCAAAGGTTCGCTACAGGAATGAAAAAGTGACTGGCAAAACACTGACAGCGCCGTGGTTCGAACTCCCTTTGCAGAGGTATAGAAACATTTCTGATAGAGAAAGTTTTCAAAGTAACCACTGAGCTACACCAGCGCAGTATAATATGGGTAAATGCGTGCATTATACATAAACCGCGATGTCGTCAACATCCTGTTTCACATTGTACAGTGGGGAGAACAAGTATTTGATACACTCCGATACACATGCAGATCTTGGATCAGCATTCTAACCACACCCCTGGTATAAATCAGAAGGAGACAAAATATATAACCGATCCTGAATCTGGGACGGTGGGCAAGTAGCCTACATTAGAAGTTATTTTGGCGAAAGGGGTTCACTGTTTCAAGTTTGTATCATAGACAATTATGTGAAAGTTAATCTAAATTCCCAAACAAATGACTCCTGCATGCACCGTAACTCTGTCTTGTTTTGTTGTAGTCTTTATTTTGCCACTCAAAATTATCAAAGGTTCGCTACAGAATGAAAGTGACTGGCAAAACACTGGACAGCGCCCGTGGTTCGAACCCTTGCAGAGGTATAGAACATTTCTGACAGAGAAAGTTTTCAAAGTAACCACTGAGCTACACCAGCGCAGTATGTTATATGGTAAATGCGTGTATTATACATAAAACCGCGATGTCGGGGCTAACATCCTGTTTCAATACATTGTACAGTGGGGAGAACAAGTATTTGATACACTCCGATACACATGCTGTGGATCTTGGATCAGCATTCTAACCACACCCCTGGTATAAATCAGAAGGAGACAAAATATATAAAATCCTGAATCTGGGACGGTGGGCAAGTAGCCTACATTAGAAGTTATTTTGGCTAAAAGGGGTTAACTGTTTCACAAGTTTGTATCATAGACAATTATGTGAAAGTTAATCTAAATTCCCAAACAAATGACTCCTGCATGCACCGTAACTCTGTCTTGTTTTGTTGTAGTCTTATTTTGCCACTCAAAATTATCAAAGGTTTGCTACAGGAATGAAAAAGTGACTGGCAAACACTGGACAGCGCCTGTGGTTCGAACCCCTTTGCAGAGGTATAGAACATTTCTGACAGAGAAAGTTTTCAAAGTAACCACTGAGCTACACCAGCGCAGCATGTTATATGGTAAATGCGTGTATTATACATAAACCGCGATGTCGTCAACATCCTGTTTCAATACATTGTACAGTGGGGAGAACAAGTATTTGATACACCCGATACACATGCAGATCTTGGATCAGCATTCTAACCACACCCTGGTATAAATCAGAAGGAGACAAATATATAACCGATCCTGAATCTGGGATGGTGGGCAAGGTAGCCTACATTAGAAGTTATTTTGGGAAAGGGGTTCACTGTTTCAAGTTTGTATCATAGACAATTATGTGAAAGTTAATCTAAATTCCCAAACAAATGACTCCTGCATGCACCGTAACTCTGTCTTGTTTTGTTGTAGTCTTTATTTTGCCACTCAAAATTATCAAAGGTTCGCTTCAGGAATGAAAAAGTGACTGGCAAAAATGGACAGCGCCCGTGGTTGAACCCCTTTGCAGAGGTTAGAACATTTCTGATAGAGAAAGTTTTCGAAGTAACCACTGAGCTACACCAGCGCAGTATGTTATATGGTAAATGCGTGTATTATACATAAACCGCGATGTCGTCAACATCCTGTTTCAATACATTGTACAGTGGGGAGAACAAGTATTTGATACACCCGATACACATGCAGATCTTGGATCAGCATTCTAACCACACCCCTGGTATAAATCAGAAGGAGACAAAATATATAACCGATCCTGAATCTGGGACGGTGGGCAAGTAGCCTACATTAGAAGTTATTTTGGCGAAAGGGGTTCACTGTTTCAAGTTTGTATCATAGACAATTATGTGAAAGTTAATCTAAATTCCCAAACAAATGACTCCTGCATGCACCGTAACTCTGTCTTGTTTTGTTGTAGTCTTTATTTTGCCACTCAAAATTATCAAAGGTTCGCTACAGGAATGAAAAAGTGACTGGCAAAAACACTGGACAGCGCCCGTGGTTCGAACCCCTTTGCAGAGGTATAGAACATTTCAGATAGAGAAAGTTTTTGCAGTAACCACTGAGCTACACCAGCACAGTATGTTATATGGTAAATGCGTGTATTATACATAAACCGCAATGTCGTCAACATCCTGTTTCAATACATTGTACAGTGGGAAGAACAAGTATTTGATACACCCGATACACTTGCAGATCTTAGATCAGCATTCTAACCACACCCCTGGTATAAATCAGAAGGAGAAAATATATAACCGATCCTGAATCTGGGACGGTGGGCAAGTAGCCCTACATTAGAAGTTATTTTGGCGAAAGGGGTTCACTGTTTCAAGTTTGTATCATAGACAATTATGTGAAAGTAATCTAAATTCCCAAACAAATGACTCCTGCATGCACCGTAACTCTGTCTTGTTTTGTTGTAGTCTTTATTTTGCCACTCAAAATTATCAAAGGTTCGCTACAGGAATGAAAAAGTGACTGGCAAAACACTGGACAGCGCCCGTGGTTCGAACCCCTTTGTAGAGGTATAGAACATTTCTGATAGAGAAAGTTTTCGAAGTAACCACTGAGCTACACCAGCGCACATATTATGGTAAATGCGTGTATTATACATAAACCGCGATGTCGTCAACATCCTGTTTCAATACATTGTACAGTGGGGAGAACAAGTATTTGATACACCCGATACACATGCAGATCTTGGATCAGCATTCTAACCACACCCCTGGTATAAATCAGAAGGAGACAAAATATATAACCGATCCTGAATCTGGGACGGTGGGCAAGTAGCCTACATTAGAAGTTATTTTGGCGAAAGGGGTTCACTGTTTCAAGTTTGTATCATAGACAATTATGTGAAAGTTAATCTAAATTCCCAAACAAATGACTCCTGCATGCACCGTAACTCTGTCTTGTTTTGTTGTAGTCTTTATTTTGCCACTCAAAATTATCAAAGGTTCGCTACAGGAATGAAAAAGTGACTGGCAAAACACTGGACAGCGCCCGTGGTTCGAGCCCCTTTGCAGAGGTATAGAACATTTCTGATAG
>NW_026288419.1:0-2181 GCF_023373465.1 Oncorhynchus keta
GAGTCTAGGCTGAGCATTAGGGAAGTAGGACCTGACATAAGGTCTAGGCTGTGACATTAGGGAAGTAGGACCTGGCACATAAGGAGTCTAGGCTGTGACATTAGGGAAGCTAGGCACCTGACGCAAGGAGTCTAGGCTGTGACATTAGGGAACTAGGCCCTGACGCAAGGAGTCTAGGCTGTGACATTAGGGAACTGAGGCCTGACGCAAGGAGTCTAGGCTGTGACATTAGGGAACTAGGCCCTGATGCAAGGAGTCTAGGCTGTGACATTAGGGAACTAGGCCCTGACGCAAGGAGTCTAGGCTGTGACATTAGGGAACTAGGCCCTGACGCAAGGAGTCTAGGCTGTGACATTAGGGAACTAGGCCCTGACGCAAGGAGTCTTGGCTGTGACATTAGGGAACTAGGCCCTGACGCAAGGAGTCTAGGCTGTGACATTAGGGAAGTAGGACCTGACATAAGGAGTCTAGGCTGTGACATTAGGGAACTAGGCCCTGACGCAAGGAGTCTAGGCTGTGACATTAGGGAACTAGGACCTGACATAAGGAGTCTAGGCTGTGACATTAGGGAACTAGGCCCTGACGCAAGGAGTCTAGGCTGTGACATTAGGGAACTAGGCCCTGACGCAAGGAGTCTAGGCTGTGACATTAGGGAACTAGGCCCTGACGCAAGGAGTCTAGGCTGTGACATTAGGGAAGTAGGACCTGACATAAGGAGTCTAGGCTGTGACATTAGGGAACTAGGCCCTGACGCAAGGAGTCTAGGCTGTGACATTAGGGAACTAGGCCCTGACGCAAGGAGTCTAGGCTGTGACATTAGGGAACTAGGCCCTGACGCAAGGAGTCTTAGGCTGTGACATTAGGGAACTAGGCCCTGACATAAGGAGTCTAGGCTGTGACATTAGGGAACTAGGCCCTGACGCAAGGAGTCTAGGCTGTGACATTAGGGAACTAGGCCCTGACGCAAGGAGTCTAGGCTGTGACATTAGGGAACTAGGACCTGACGTAAGGAGTCTAGGCTGTGACATTAGGGAACTAGGCCCTGACGCAAGGAGTCTAGGCTGTGACATTAGGGAAGTAGGCCCTGACACAAGGAGTCTAGGCTGTGACATTAGGGAACTAGGCCCTGACGCAAGGAGTCTAGGCTGTGACATTAGGGAACTAGGCCCTGACGCAAGGAGTCTAGGCTGTGACATTAGGGAACTAGGCCCTGACACAAGGAGTCTAGGCTGTGACATTAGGGAACTAGGCCCTGACGCATAGGAGTCTAGGCTGTGACATTAGGGAACTAGGCCCTGACGCAAGGAGTCTAGGCTGTGACATTAGGAACTAGGCCCTGACATAAGGAGTCTAGGCTGTGACATTAGGGAACTAGGCCCTGACGCAAGGAGTCTAGGCTGTGACATTAGGGAACTAGGCCCTGACACAAGGAGTCTAGGCTGTGACATTAGGGAACTAGGCCCTGACGTAAGGAGTCTAGGCTGTGACATTAGGGAACTAGGCCCTGACGCAAGGAGTCTAGGCTGTGACATTAGGGAACTAGGCCCTGACACAAGGAGTCTAGGCTGTGACATTAGGGAACTAGGCCCTGACACAAGGAGTCTAGGCTGTGACATTAGGGAACTAGGCCCTGACGCAAGGAGTCTAGGCTGTGACATTAGGGAACTAGGCCCTGACGCAAGGAGTCTAGGCTGTGACATTAGGGAACTAGGCCCTGACGCAAGGAGTCTAGGCTGTGACATTAGGGAACTAGGCCCTGACGCAAGGAGTCTAGGCTGTGACATTAGGGAACTAGGCCCTGACGCAAGGAGTCTAGGCTGTGACATTAGGGAACTAGGCCCTGACGCAAGGAGTCTAGGCTGTGACATTAGGGAACTAGGCCCTGACGCAAGGAGTCTAGGCTGTGACATTAGGGAACTAGGCCCTGACGCAAGGAGTCTAGGCTGTGACATTAGGGAACTAGGCCCTGACGCAAGGAGTCTAGGCTGTGACATTAGGGAACTAGGCCCTGACGCAAGGAGTCTAGGCTGTGACATTAGGGAACTAGGCCCTGACGCAAGGAGTCTAGGCTGTGACATTAGGGAACTAGGCCCTGACATAAGGAGTCTAGGCTGTGACATTAGGGAACTAGGCCCTGACATAAGGAGTCTAGGCTGTGACATTAGGGAACTAGGCCCTGAC
>NW_026288420.1:0-3406 GCF_023373465.1 Oncorhynchus keta
AGAAAGCTGATGGAGGACCCTCTAGGAAATTCAGAAAGCTGATGGAGGACCCTCTAGGAAATTCAAGCTGATTGAGGACCCTCTAGGGAAATTCGAAAGCTGATGGAGGACCCTCTAGGGAAATTCCGAAAGCTGATTGAGGACCCTCTAGGGAAATTCAGCAAGCTGATGGAGGACCGTCTAGGGAAATTCGAAAGCTGATGGAGGACCCTCTAGGGAAATTCAGAAAGCTGATGGAGGACCCTCTAGGAGATTCAGAAAGCTGATGGAGAGACCCTCTAGGGAAATCCAGAAAGCTGATGGAGGACCCGTCTAGGGGAAATTCAGAAAGCTGATGGAGGACCCTCTAGGGGAAATTCAGAAAGCTGATGGAGGACCCTCTAGGGAAATTCAGAAAGCTGATTGAGGACCCTCTAGGGAAATTCAGAAAGCTGATTGAGGACCCTCTAGGGAAATCAAAGCTGATGGAGGACCGTCTAGGGAAATTCCGAAAGCTGATTGGAGGACCCTCTAGGGGAAATCAGAGCTGATGGAGGACCCTCTAGGAAATCGAAAGCTGATTGAGGACCCACTAGGAAATCCAAAAGCTGATTGAGGACCCTCTAGGGAAATTCAGAAAGCTGATTGAGGACCCTCTAGGGAAATCTCGAAAGCTGATTGAGGACCCTCTAGGGAAATTCAGAAAGCTGATTGAGGACCCTCTAGGGAAATTCAGAAAGCTGATTGAGGACCCTCTAGGGAAATTCAGAAAGCTGATTGAGGACCCTCTAGGGAAATTCAGAAAGCTGATTGAGGACCCTCTAGGAAATTCAGAAAGCTGATTGAGGACCCTCTAGGGAAATTCAGAAAGCTGATTGAGGACCCTCTAGGGAAATTCAGAAAGCTGATTGAGGACCCTCTAGGGAAATTCAGAAAGCTGATTGAGGACCCTCTAGGGAAATTCAGAAAGCTGATTGAGGACCCTCTAGGGAAATTCAGAAAGCTGATGGAGGACCCTCTAGGGAAATTCAGAAAGCTGATGGAGGACCCTCTAGGGAAATTCAGAAAGCTGATGGAGGACCCTCTAGGGAAATTCAGAAAGCTGATTGAGGACCCTCTAGGGAAATTCAGAAAGCTGATGGAGGACCCTCTAGGGAAATTCAGAAAGCTGATTGGAGGACCCTCTAGGGAAATTCAGAAAGCTGATGGAGGACCCTCTAGGGAAATTCAGAAAGCTGATTGAGGACCCTCTAGGGAAATTCAGAAAGCTGATTGAGGACCCTCTAGGGAAATTCAGAAAGCTGATTGAGGACCCTCTAGGGAAATTCAGAAAGCTGATGGAGGACCCTCTAGGGAAATTCAGAAAGCTGATTGAGGACCCTCTAGGAAATTCAGAAAGCTGATGGAGGACCCTCTAGGGAAATTCAGAAAGCTGATGGAGGACCCTCTAGGAAATTCAGAAAGCTGATTGAGGACCCTCTAGGGAAATTCAGAAAGCTGATTGAGGACCCTCTAGGGAAATCCCGAAAGCTGATTGAGGACCCTCTAGGGAAATTCAGAAAGCTGATTGAGGACCCTCTAGGGAAATTCAGAAAGCTGATGGAGGACCCTCTAGGGAAATTCAGAAAGCTGATGGAGGACCCTCTAGGGAAATTCAGAAAGCTGATGGAGGACCCTCTAGGGAAATTCAGAAAGCTGATGGAGGACCCTCTAGGGAAATTCAGAAAGCTGATGGAGGACCCTCTAGGGAAATTCAGAAAGCTGATGGAGGACCCTCTAGGGAAATTCAGAAAGCTGATTGAGGACCCTCTAGGGAAATTCAGAAAGCTGATGGAGGACCCTCTAGGGAAATTCAGAAAGCTGATGGAGGACCCTCTAGGGAAATTCAGAAAGCTGATGGAGGACCCTCTAGGGAAATTCAGAAAGCTGATTGAGGACCCTCTAGGGAAATTCAGAAAGCTGATGGAGGACCCTCTAGGGAAATTCAGAAAGCTGATTGAGGACCCTCTAGGGAAATTCAGAAAGCTGATGGAGGACCCTCTAGGGAAATTCAGAAAGCTGATTGAGGACCCTCTAGGAAATTCAGAAAGCTGATGGAGGACCCTCTAGGGAAATTCAGAAAGCTGATGGAGGACCCTCTAGGGAAATTCAGAAAGCTGATGGAGGACCCTCTAGGGAAATTCAGAAAGCTGATTGAGGACCCTCTAGGGAAATTCAGAAAGCTGATTGAGGACCCTCTAGGGAAATTCAGAAAGCTGATTGAGGACCCTCTAGGGAAATTCAGAAAGCTGATTGAGGACCCTCTAGGGAAATTCAGAAAGCTGATGGAGGACCCTCTAGGAAATTCAGAAAGCTGATTGAGGACCCTCTAGGGAAATTCAGAAAGCTGATGGAGGACCCTCTAGGGAAATTCAGAAAGCTGATTGAGGACCCTCTAGGGAAATTCAGAAAGCTGATGGAGGACCCTCTAGGGAAATTCAGAAAGCTGATGGAGGACCCTCTAGGGAAATTCAGAAAGCTGATGGAGGACCCTCTAGGAAATTCAGAAAGCTGATTGAGGACCCTCTAGGGAAATTCAGAAAGCTGATGGAGGACCCTCTAGGGAAATTCAGAAAGCTGATGGAGGACCCTCTAGGGAAATTCAGAAAGCTGATGGAGGACCCTCTAGGGAAATTCAGAAAGCTGATGGAGGACCCTCTAGGGAAATTCAGAAAGCTGATTGAGGACCCTCTAGGGAAATTCAGAAAGCTGATTGAGGACCCTCTAGGGAAATTCAGAAAGCTGATTGAGGACCCTCTAGGGAAATTCAGAAAGCTGATGGAGGACCCTCTAGGGAAATTCAGAAAGCTGATTGAGGACCCTCTAGGGAAATTCAGAAAGCTGATGGAGGACCTCTAGGGAAATTCAGAAAGCTGATTGAGGACCCTCTAGGGAAATTCAGAAAGCTGATTGGAGGACCCTCTAGGGAAATTCAGAAAGCTGATGGAGGACCCTCTAGGGAAATTCAGAAAGCTGATTGAGGACCCTCTAGGGAAATTCAGAAAGCTGATGGAGGACCCTCTAGGGAAATTCAGAAAGCTGGATTGAGGACCCTCTAGGGAAATTCAGAAAGCTGATTGAGGACCCTCTAGGGAAATTCAGAAAGCTGATGGAGGACCCTCTAGGGAAATTCAGAAAGCTGATTGGAGGACCCTCTAGGGAAATTCAGAAAGCTGATGGAGGACCCTCTAGGGAAATTCAGAAAGCTGATTGAGGACCCTCTAGGGAAATTCAGAAAGCTGATGGAGGACCCTCTAGGGAAATTCAGAAAGCTGATGGAGGACCCTCTAGGAAATTCAGAAAGCTGATTGAGGACCTCTAGGGAAATTCAGAAAGCTGATGGAGGACCCTCAGGGAAATTCAGAAAGCTGATTGAGGACCCTCTAGG
>NW_026288421.1:0-4101 GCF_023373465.1 Oncorhynchus keta
ACACACACACACACACACACACACTCCTGTGCAGCTGCTTTAAAACCCTAATCAAGACTTTTACAAAAAATAGACAGCCTTTCAAGCCTGACTGTTTCACCCAAACCAGGAACAAGACCAGGAACCAGACCTGGAACAAGACCAGGAACCAGACCAGGAACCATGCCAACCCAGGCAGGAGAGACTGTAGGAGACCACCCTGGACATCACACAGACTCTTCTACACAGCACAGAGACCACTCCCGCCAACCTGCCACACAGGAGAAAGATCTCTCCACTCATACTAAAGCTCAGACCAGACACCCTCTACAGATGGGAAGGACCAAACCAATCAGCATAACACACACGATAGCAATCACTCCACAGACACTCAGGATCGATCCATGTACCCCCTACACACTCCACCCAGCGTCCAACACACGTTAGGGATCCCACCAAGAACCAGACCACATACCATAAAGATCACTCCAACCACACTAAGGACCAAACCAAACAGCCCTCTCACCCAGATTCCCCCCACCCACCATAAGAACCAAACCAGTCACTCTTCCACAGATCAGAAGACCCTACAGCACCTGAACCAAACACACACACCCCCTGCACACCCCCTCCACTCCACCTCCCTCCCGCCCCATCCCCGACTGGGCCCTGACCCCCAACCCCCGGCCTGAGGGAGGAGTTTGTGGATTATGACCGGAGTGATTGGTCCTCCTCTGCTGGAGGCCGGCCCCCATGCTCCTAAAGAACCTCAGTCCACATACCAACCTGAAACAGGATCTGACTACTACATCGTGGACCAGACTGTGGATGTCAGAGGTAGGTGTAAATCTCAGATCTATTCAGTGGTTTAACAATGGGTTGGTGACGTCATCATGGCCGCTGTCATCTCTGCTCTCATGGTTGTTGTTGAATGTTGATGATGATAATGATGTTGTTGATGACGACGATGAGGATGATATGTATGTATATATGTGTGTGTCTCAGGACTGCAGCAGTGCACAGTGAATGTGTTTGAACCAAGCGTCCTGCTACCAGAGAGGCAGAGCCAGCATCTGTGTGTGTCCAACTGGATACACTGGACAGCGCTGCGAGACAGGTACACACACACACACGCACACACACACACACACACACACACACACACACACACACACACACCACACAGCAGACATCATATTGTCTCTGTTATTTGTGTAGATGTTGATGAATGCCAGTCCAACCCATGTCGTAATGGAGCCACCTGTATGGACGGAGTCAACTCCTTCACCTGTTTGTGTCTACCCAGCTACACAGGAGGGCTCTGTGAACAAGGTACACACACACACACACACACACACACACACACACACACCTGTGCAGCTGCTTTGAAACCCTAATCAAGACTTTTACAAAAAAATAGACAGCCTTTCAAGCCTGACTGTTTCACCCAAACCAGGAACAAGACCAGGAACCAGACCTGGAACAAGACCAGGAACCAGACCAGGAACCATGCCAACCCAGGCAGGAGAGACTGTAGGAGACCACCCTGGACATCACACAGACTCTTCTACACAGCACAGAGACCACTCCCGCCAACCTGCCACACAGGAGAAAGATCTCTCCACTCATACTAAAGCTCAGACCAGACACCCTCTACAGATGGGAAGGACCAAACCAATCAGCATTACACACACGATAGCAATCACTCCACAGACACTCAGGATCGATCCATGTACCCCTACACACTCCACCCAGCGTCCAACACACGTTAGGGATCCCACCAAGAACCAGACCACATACCATAAAGATCACTCCACCCATACTAAGGACCAAACCAAACAGCCCTCTCACCCTAGATTCCCCCCACCCACCATAAGAACCAAACCAGTCACTCTACCACAGATCAGAAGACCCCACAGCACCTGAACCAAACACACACACCCCCTGCACACCCTCCACTCCACCTCCCTCCCGCCCCCATCGCCGACTGGGCCCTGACCCCCAGACGCCCCGGCCTGAGGGGGAGGAGTTTGTGGATTATGACCGGGTGATTGGTCCTCCTCTGCTGGAGGCCGGCCCCCATGCTCCTAAAGAACCTCAGTCCACATACCAACCTGAAACAGGATCTGACTACTACATCGTGGACCAGACTGTGGATGTCAGAGGTAGGTGTAAATCTCAGATCTATTCAGTGGTTTAACAATGGGTTGGTGACATCATCATGGCCGCTGTCATCTCTGCTCTCATGGTTGTTGTTGAATGTTGATGATGATAATGATGTTGTTGATGACGACGATGAGGATGATATGTATATATATGTGTGTGTCTCAGGACTGCAGCAGTGTACAGTGAATGTGTGTTTGAACCAAGCGTCCTGCTACCAGAGAGGCAGAGCCAGCATCTGTGTGTGTCCAACTGGATACACTGGACAGCGCTGCGAGACAGGTACACACACACACACACACACACACACACACACACACACACACACACACACACACACACACACACACACACACACACACACACACACACACACACACACACACACACACACACACACACACACACACAAGCAGACATCATATTGTCTCTGTTATTTGTGTAGATGTTGATGAATGCCAGTCCAACCCATGTCGTAATGGAGCCACCCGTATGGACGGAGTCAACTCCATCACCTGACTCTGTCTACCCAGCTACACAGGAGGGCTCTGTGAACAAGGTTACACACACACACACACACACACACACACACACACACACACACACACACCTGTGCAGCTGCTTTGAAACCCTAATCAAGACTTTTACAAAAAATAGACAGCCTTTCAAGCCTGACTGTTTCACCCAAACCAGGAACAAGACCAGGAACCAGACCTGGAACAAGACCAGGAACCAGACCAGGAACCATGCCAACCCAGGCAGGAGAGACTGTAGGAGACCACCCTGGACATCACACAGACTCTTCTACACAGCACAGAGACCACTCCCCGCCAACCTGCCACACAGGAGAAAGATCTCTCCACTCATACTAAAGCTCAGACCAGACACCCTCTACAGATGGGAAGGACCAAACCAATCAGCATAACACACACGATAGCAATCACTCCACAGACACTCAGGATCGATCCATGTACCCCTACACACTCCACCCAGCGTCCAACACACGTTAGGGATCCCACCAAGAACCAGACCACATACCATAAAGATCACTCCACCCATACTAAGGACCAAACCAAACAGCCCTCTCACCCTAGATTCCCCCACCCACCATAAGAACCAAACCAGTCACTCTACCACAAATCAGAAGACCCCACAGCACCTGAACCAAACACACACACCCCCTGCACACCCCTCCACTCCACCTCCCTCCCGCCCCATCCCCGACTGGGCCCTGACCCCCCAGACCCCCCGGCCTGAGGGGGAGGAGTTTGTGGATTATGACCGGGTGATTGGTCCTCCTCTGCTGGAGGCCGGCCCCCATGCTCCTAAAGAACCTCAGTCCACATACCAACCTGAAACAGGATCTGACTACTACATCGTGGACCAGACTGTCGATGTCAGAGGTAGGTGTAAATCTCAGATCTATTCAGTGGTTTAACAATGGGTTGGTGACGTCATCATGGCCGCTGTCATCTCTGCTCTCATGGTTGTTGTTGATGATGATAATGACGTTGTTGATGACGACGATGAGGATGATATATATGTGTGTGTCTCAGGACTGCAGCAGTGCACAGTGAATGTGTGTTTGAACCAAGCGTCCTGCTACCAGAGAGGCAGAGCCAGCATCTGTGTGTGTCCAACTGGATACACTGGACAGCGCTGCGAGACAGGTACACACACACACACACACACACACACACACACACACACACACACACACACACACACACACACACACACACACACACACACACACACACACACACACACACACACACACACACACACACACACACACAAGCAGACATCATATTGTCTCTGTTATTTGTGTAGATGTTGATGAATGCCAGTCCAACCCATGTCGTAATGGAGCCACCTGTATGGACGGAGTCAACTCCTTCACCTGTTTGTGTCTACCCAGCTACACAGGAGGGCTCTGTGAACAAGGTAACACACACA
>NW_026288422.1:0-2175 GCF_023373465.1 Oncorhynchus keta
TGGAGGATAGATGTCTCTTATGCTGTCTGAAACTACATGGGTGGAGGATAGATGTCTCTCTATACTGTCTGAAACTACATGGGTGGAGGATAGATGTCTCTATACTGTCTGAAACTACATGGGTGGAGGATAGATGTCTCTCTATACTGTCTGAAACTACATGGGTGGAGGGTAGATGTCTCTCTATACTGTCTGAAACTACATGGGTGGAGGATAGATGTCTCTCTATACTGTCTGAAACTACATGGGTGGAGGATAGATGTCTCTCTATACTGTCTGAAACTACATGGGTGGAGGATAGATGTCTCTTATACTGTCTGAAACTACATGGGTGGAGGATAGATGTCTCTCTATACTGTCTGAAACTACATGGGTGGAGGATAGATGTCTCTCTATACTGTCTGAAACTACATGGGTGGAGGGTAGATGTCTCTCTATACTGTCTGAAACTACATGGGTGGAGGATAGATGTCTCTCTATACTGTCTGAAACTACATGGGTGGAGGATAGATGTCTCTCTATACTGTCTGAAACTACATGGGTGGAGGATAGATGTCTCTCTATACTGTCTGAAACTACATGGGTGGAGGGTAGATGTCTCTCATACTGTCTGAAACTACATGGGTGGAGGATAGATGTCTCTCTATACTGTCTGAAACTACATGGGTGGAGGATAGATGTCTCTCTATACTGTCTGAAACTACATGGGTGGAGGATAGATGTCTCTCTATACTGTCTGAAACTACATGGGTGGAGGGTAGATGTCTCTCTATACTGTCTGAAACTACATGGGTGGAGGATAGATGTCTCTCATACTGTCTGAAACTACATGGGTGGAGGATAGATGTCTCTCTATACTGTCTGAAACTACATGGGTGGAGGATAGATGTCTCTCTATACTGTCTGAAACTACATGGGTGGAGGATAGATGTCTCTCTATACTGTCTGAAACTACATGGGTGGAGGGTAGATGTCTCTCTATACTGTCTGAAACTACATGGGTGGAGGGTAGATGTCTCTCTATACTGTCTGAAACTACATGGGTGTAGGATAGATGTCTCTCTATACTGTCTGAAACTACATGGGTGGAGGATAGATGTCTCTCTATACTGTCTGAAACTACATGGGTGGAGGGTAGATGTCTCTCTATACTGTCTGAAACTACATGGGTGGAGGGTAGATGTCTCTCTATACTGTCTGAAACTACATGGGTGGAGGATAGATGTCTCTCTATACTGTCTGAAACTACATGGGTGGAGGATAGATGTCTCTCTATACTGTCTGAAACTACATGGGTGGAGGGTAGATGTCTCTCTATACTGTCTGAAACTACATGGGTGGAGGGTAGATGTCTCTCTATACTGTCTGAAACTACATGGGTGGAGGGTAGATGTCTCTCTATACTGTCTGAAACTACATGGGTGGAGGATAGATGTCTCTCTATACTGTCTGAAACTACATGGGTGGAGGATAGATGTCTCTCTATACTGTCTGAAACTACATGGGTGGAGGGTAGATGTCTCTATACTGTCTGAAACTACATGGGTGGAGGATAGATGTCTCTCTATACTGTCTGAAACTACATGGGTGGAGGATAGATGTCTCTCTATACTGTCTGAAACTACATGGGTGGAGGATAGATGTCTCTCTATACTGTCTGAAACTACATGGGTGTAGGATAGATGTCTCTCTATACTGTCTGAAACTACATGGGTGGAGGGTAGATGTCTCTCATACTGTCTGAAACTACATGGGTGGAGGGTAGATGTCTCTCTATACTGTCTGAAACTACATGGGTGGAGGATAGATGTCTCTCTATACTGTCTGAAACTACATGGGTGGAGGATAGATGTCTCTCTATACTGTCTGAAACTACATGGGTGGAGGATAGATGTCTCTCTATACTGTCTGAAACTGTCATGGGTGGAGGATAGATGTCTCTCTATACTGTCTGAAACTACATGGGTGGAGGATAGATGTCTCTCTATACTGTCTGAAACTACATGGGTGGAGGATAGATGTCTCTCTATACTGTCTGAAACTACATGGGTGGAGGGTAGATGTCTCTATACTGTCTCGAAACTACATGGGTGGAGGGTAGATGTCTCTCTATACTGTCTGAAGCTACATGGGTGTAGGATAGATGTCTCTCTATACTGTCTGAAACTACATGGG
>NW_026288423.1:0-20039 GCF_023373465.1 Oncorhynchus keta
GGTAGATCTACTGTCTCTATTATATTATGACAGACCAGCTAGATCTACTGTCTCTATTATAATATGACAGACCAGCTAGATCTACTGTCTCTATTATATTATGACAGACCAGCTAGATCTATTGTCTCTATTATAATATGACATTATGACAGACCAGGTAGATCTACTGTCTCTATTGTATTATGACAGACCAGGTAGATATAATATCTCTATTATATTATGACTGACCAGCTAGATCTACTGTCTCTATTATAATATGACAGACCAGCTAGATCTACTGTCTCTATTGTATTATGACAGACCAGCTAGATCTACTGTCTCTATTATATAATGAGAGACCAGGTAGATATACCGACTCCATTATAAAATGACAGACCAGCTAGATCTATTCTCGCTATTGTATTATGACAGACCAGGTAGATCTACTGTCTCTATTATATTATGACAGACCAGCTAGATCTACTGTGTCTATTGTATTATGACAGACCAGCTAGATCTACTGTTTCTATTATACTATGACAGACCAGGTAGATCTACTGTCTCTATTGTATTATGACAGACCAGGTAGATCTACTATCTCTATTATATTATGACTGACCAGCTAGATCTACTGTCTCTATTATAATATGACAGACCAGCTAGATCTACTGTCTCTATTGTATTATGACAGACCAGCTAGATCTACTGTCTCTATTATAATATGACAGACCAGCTAGATCTACTGTCTCTATTATATTATGACAGACCAGCTAAATCTACTGTCTCTATTGTATTATGACAGACCAGCTAGATCTACTGTGTATATTATATTATGACAGACCAGCTAGATCTACTGTCTATTACATTATGACAGACCAGCTAGATCTACTGCCTCTATTATATTATGACAGACCAGGTAGATATACTGTCTCCATTATAAAATGACAGACCAGCTATATCTACTGTCTCTATTGTATTATGACTGACCAGCTAGATCTACTGTCTCTATTATATTATGACAGACCAGCTAGATCTACTGTCTCTATTATATTATGACAGACCAGCTAGATCTACTGTGTCTATTATATTATGACAGACCAGCTAGATCTACTGTCCTGATATATTATGACAGACCAGCTAGATCTACTGTCTATTATATTATGACAGACCAGCTAGATCTGTTGTCTCTATTATAATATGACAGACCTGCTAGATCTATTGTCTCTATTGTATTATGACAGACCAGCTAGATCTACTGTCTCTATTATATTATAACAGACCAGCTAGATCTACTGTGTATATTATATTATGACAGACCAGCTAGATCTACTGTCTCTTCTGTATTATGACAGACCAGGTCGATATACTGTCTCTATTATATTATGACAGACCAACTAAATCTACTTTCTCTATCATATTTTGACAGACCAGGTAGATCTACTGTCTCTATTATAAAATGACAGACCAGGTAGATATACTGTCTCTATTATATTATGACAGACCAGCTAGATCTACTGTCTCTATTATATTATGACATACCAGCTAGATCTACTGTCTCTATTATAAAATGACAGACCAGGTAGATCTACTGTCTATTATATTATGACAGACCAGCTAGATCTTTTGTCTCAATTATAATATGACATTATGCCAGACCAGCTAGATCTACTGTCTATATTATATTATAACAGACCAGCTAGATCTACTGTCTCTATTCATATTATGACAGACCAGCTAGATCTACTGTCTCTATTCTATTATGACAGACTAGCGAGATCTACTGTCTCATTGTATTATGACAGACCAGCTCGATCTACTATCTCTATTATATTATGACAGACCAGCTAGATCTAGTGTCTCTATTATATAATGACAGACCAGCTAGATCTAGTGTCTCTATTATATATGACAGACCAGCTAAATCTACTGTCTCTATTATATTTTGACAGACCAGGTAGATCTACTTGTCTCTATTATATTATGACAGACCAGCTAGATCTACTGTCTCTATTGTATTATAACAGACCAGCTAGATCTACTGTGTCTATTATATTATGACAGACCAGCTAGATATACTGTCTCTTCTATATTATGACAGACCGAGTCGATATACTGTCTCTATTATATTATGACAGACCAGGTAGATATACTGTCTCTATTATATTATGACAGACCAGGTAGATATACTGTGTCTATTATATTATGACAGACCAGCTAGATCTACTGTCTATTATATTATGACAGACCAGCTAGATCTATTGTCTATTTTATTATAATATGATCTACTATTGTATTATGACAGACCAGCTAGATCTACTGTCTCTATTATAAAATGACAGACCAGCTAGATCTACTGTCTCTATTATATTATGACAGACCAGCTAGATCTAGTGTCTCTATTGTATTATGACAGACCAGCTAAATCTACTGTGTCTATTATATTTTGACAGACCAGGTAGATCTACTGTCTATTATATTATGACAGACCAGCCAGATCTACTTGTCTCTATTATAATATGACAGACCAGCTAGATCTACTGTCTCTATTATATTATGACAGACCAGCTAGATCTATTGTCTCTATTATAAAATGACAGACCACCTAGATATACTGTCTCTATTATAAAATGACAGACCAGGTAGATCTACTGTCTCTATTATATCATGACAGACCAGCTAGATCTACTGTCTCTATTATATTTTGATTAGACCAGGTAGATCTACTGTCCCTATTATACTATGACAGACCAGCTAGATCTACTGTCTCTATTATATTATGACAGACCAGCTAGATCTACTGTCTCTATTATATTATTACAGACCAGCTAGATCTACTGTCTCTATTATAAAATGACAGACCAGGTAGATCTACTGTCTCTATTATATTATGACAGACCAGCTAGATCTACTGTCTCTATTATATTATGACAGACCAGGTAGATATACTGTCTCTATTATATTATGACAGACCAGCTAGATCTACTGTCTCTATTGTATTATGACAGACCCAGCTAGAACTAGTGTCTCTATTATATTATGACAGACCAGCTAAATCTACTGTGTCTATTATATTTTGACAGACCAGCAAGATCTACTGTCTATTATATTATGACAGACCAGCTAGATCTACTGTCTCTATTATATTATGACAGACCAGCTAAATCTACTGTCTCTATTATATTATGACAGACCAGCTAGATCTACTGTCTATATTATATTATGACAGACCAGCTAGATCTACTGTCTCTATTATATTATGACAGACCAGCTAGATATACTGTGTATATTATATTATGACAGACCAGCTAGATCTACTGTCTCTTTTATTATGACAGACCAGCTAGATTCACTGTCTCTATTGTATTATGACAGACCAACTAGATCTACTTTCTCTATTATATTTTGAGAGACCAGGTAGATATACCGACTCCATTATAAAATGACAGACCAGGTAGATCAACTGTCTCTATTATAATATGACAGACCAGCTAGGATCTACTGTCTCTATTATATTATTACAGACCAGCTAGATCTACTGTCTCTATTATAAAATTACAGACCAGGTAGATATACTGTCTCTATTATATTATGACAGACCAGCTAGATCTTTTGTCTCTATTATGACATTTTGCCAGACCAGCTAGATCTACTGTCTCTATTATATTGACAGACCAGCTAGATCTACTGTCTCTATTATATTATGACAGACCAGCTAGAACTACTGTCTCTATTATATTATGACAGACCAGCTAAATCTACTGTCTCTATTGTATTGTGACAGACCAGCAAGATCTACTGTCTATTATATTATGACAGACCAGCTAGATCTATTGTCTCTATTATTATATGACAGACCAGCTAGATCTACTGTCTCTATTATATTATGACAGACCAGCTAGATCTACTGTCTATATTATATTATGACAGACCAGCTAGATCTACTGTCTCTATTATATTATGACAGACCAGCTAGATCTACTGTCTCTATTATATTATGACAGACCAGCTAGATCTACTGTCTATTTTATTAAGTGACAGACCAGCTAGATCTACTGTCTCTATTGTATTATGACAGACCAGCTAGATCTACTGTCTCTATTATATTATGAGAGACCAGGTAAATATACTGACTCCATTATAAAATGACAGACCAGCTAGATCAATTGTCTCTATTATAATTTGACAGACCAGCTAGATCTACTGTCTCTATTATAATATGACAGACCAGCTAGATCTACTGTCTCTATTATATTATGACAGACCAGCTAGATCTATTGTCTCTATTATAATATGACATTATGACAGACCAGCTAGATCTACTGTCTCTATTGTAT
This sequence comes from Oncorhynchus keta, assembly GCF_023373465.1. NCBI lineage: Eukaryota > Metazoa > Chordata > Actinopteri > Salmoniformes > Salmonidae > Oncorhynchus > Oncorhynchus keta. The sequence continues at coordinate 4,314 of NW_026288423.1, forward strand.
TATGACAGACCAGCTAGATCTACTATCTATATTATGACAGACCAGCTAGATCTACTATCTATATTATATTATGACAGACCAGCTAGATCTACTGTCTCTATTATATTATGACAGACCAGCTAAATCTACTGTCTCTATGTCTCTATTATGTTATGACAGACCAGCTAGATCTACTGTGTATATTATATTATGACAGACCAGCTAGATCTGCTGCTAACATTATGACATACCAGCTAGATCTACTGCCTCTATTATATTATGACAGACCAGGTAGATATACTGTCTCTATTGTATTATGACAGACCAGCTAGATCTACTGTCTCTATTATATTATGACAGACCAGCTAGATCTACTGTCTCTATTATATTATGACAGAACAGCTAGATCTACTGTGTCTAATATATCATGACAGACCAGCTAGATCTACTGTCTCTATTATAAATGACAGACCAGGTAGATATACTGTCTCTATTATATTATGACAGACCAGCTTGATCTACTGTGTCTATTATATTATGACATACCAGCTAGATCTACTGTCTCTATTATAAAAAATGACAGACCAGGTAGATATACTGTCTCTATTATTATGACAGACCAGCTTGATCTACAGTCTCTATTATATTATGACAGAACAGCTAGATCTACTGTCTCTATTATATTATGACAGACCTGCTAGATCTACTGTCTCTATTATATTATGACAGACCAGCTAGATCTACTGTCTTTATTGTATTATGACAGACCAGCTAGATCTACTGTCTCTATTATATTATGACAGACCAGCGAGATCTACTTTCTCCATTATAAAATGACAGACCAGCTATATCTACTGTCTCTATTGTATTATGACAGACCAGCTAGATATACTGTCTCTATTATATTTTGACAGACGCGGTAGATCTACTGTCTCTATTATATCATGACAGACCAGCTAGATCTACTGTCTCTATTATATTTTGACAGACCAGGTAGATCTACTGTCCCTATTATACTATGACAGACCAGCTAGATCTACTGTCTCTATTATATTATGACAGACCTGCTAGATCTACTGTCTCTATTATATTATGACAGACCAGCTAGATCTACTGTCTCTATTATAAAATGACAGACCAGGTAGATATACTGTCTCTATTATATTATGACAGACCAGCTAGATCTACTGTCTCTATTATATTTTGACAGACCAGGTAGATCTACTGTCTCTATTATATTATGACAGACCAGCTAGATCTACTGTCTCTATTGTATTATGACAGACCAGCTAGATCTACTGTCTCTATTATATTATGACATACCAGCTAGATCTACTGTGTCTATTGTATTGTGACAGACCAGCAAGATCTACTGTCTATTATATTATGACAGACCAGCTAGATCTATTGTCTCTATTATAATATGACAGACCAGCTAGATCTACTGTCTCTATTATATTATGACAGACCAGCTAGATCTACTGTCTATATTATATTATGACAGACCAGCTAGATCTACTGTCTATTATTATTATATTATTATTATTATTATTATTATTATTATATTATGACAGACCAGCTAGATCTACTGTCTATTTTATTATGACAGACCAGCTAGATCTACTGTCTCTATTGTATTATGACAGACCAGCTAGATCTACTGTCTCTATTATATTATGAGAGACCAGGTAGATATACCGACTCCATTATAAAATGACAGACCAGGTAGATATACTGTCTCTATTATATTATGACAGACCAGCTAGATCTACTGTCTCTATTATATTATGACAGACCAGCTAGATCTACTGTCTCTATTATATTATGACAGACCAGCTAGATCTACTGTCTCTACTGTATTATGACAGACCAGCTAGATCTACTGTCTCTATTATATTATGACAGACCAGCTAGATCTACTGTCTCTATTATAAAATGACAGACCAGGTAGATATACTGTCTCTATTATATTATGACAGACCAGCTAGATCTACTGGCTCTATTATATTATGACAGACCAGCTAGATCTACTGTCTCTATTACAGTATGACAGACCAGCTAGATCTACTGTCTCTATTGTATTATGACAGACCAGCTAGATCTACTGTCTCTATTATATTATGACAGACCAGCTAGATCTACTGTGTCTATTGTATTGTGACAGACCAGCAAGATCTACTGTCTATTATATTATGACAGACCAGCTAGATCTATTGTCTCTATTATAATATGACAGACCAGCTAGATCTACTGTCTCTATTATATTATGACAGACCAGCTAGATCTACTGTCTATATTATATTATGACAGACCAGCTAGATCTACTGTGTCTATTATATTATGACAGATCAGCTAGATCTACTGTCTATTATATTATGACAGACCAGCTAGATCTACTGTCTATTTTATTATGACAGACCAGCTAGATCTACTGTCTCTATTATATTATGAGAGACCAGGTAGATATACCGACTCCATTATAAATGACAGACCAGCTAGATCAACTGTCTCTATTATAATATGACAGACCAGCTAGATCTACTGTCTCTATTATATTATGACAGACCAGCTAGATCTACTGTCTCTATTATATTATGACAGACCAGCTAGATCTATTGTCTCTATTATAATATGACATTATGACAGACCAGCTAGATCTACTGTCTCTATTGTATTATGACAGACCAGCTAGATCTACTATCTATATTATATTATGACAGACCAGCTAGATCTAGTGTCTCTATTATATTATGACAGACCAACTAAATCTACTGTCTCTATTATAAAATGACAGACCAGGTAGATATACTGTCTCTATTATATTATGACAGACCAGCTAAATCTACTGTCTCTATGTCTCTATTATGTTATGACAGACCAGCTAGATCTACTGTTTATATTATATTATGACAGACCAGCTAGATCTGCTGTCTATTACATTATGACATACCAGCTAGATCTACTGCCTCTATTATATTATGACAGACCAGGTAGATATACTGTCTCCATTATAAAAATGACAACCCAGCTATATCTACTGTCTCTATTATAAAATGACAGACCAGGTAGATATACTGTCTCTATTATATTATGACAGACCAGCTAGATCTACTGTCTCTATTGTATTATGACAGACCAGCAAGATCTACTCTCTCTATTATATTATGACAGACCAGCTAGATCTACTGTGTCTATTATATTATGACAGACCAGCTAGATCTTCTGTCTATTATATTATGACAGACCAGCTAGATCTACTGTCTCTATTATATTATGACAGACCAGCTAGATCTACAGTCTCTATTATATTATGACAGAACAGCTAGATCTACTGTGTCTATTATATCATGACAGACCAGCTAGATCTACTGTCTCTATTATAAAATGACAGACCAGGTAGATATACTGTCTCTATTATATTATGACAGACCAGCTAGATCTACTGTCTCTATTATATTATGACAGACCAGCTAGATCTACTGTCTCTATTATAAAATGACAGACCAGGTAGATATACTGTCTCTATTATATTATGACAGACAAGCTTGATCTACAGTCTCTATTATATTATGACAGAACAGCTAGATCTACTGTGTCTATTATATCATGACAGACCAGCTAGATCTCTACTGTCTCTATTATAAAATGACAGACCAGGTAGATCTACTGTCTCTATTGTATTATGACAGACCAGCTAGATCTACTGTCTCTATTATATTATGAGAGACCAGGTAGATATACCGACTCCATTATAAAATGACAGACCAGCTAGATCAATTGTCTCTATTATAATATGACAGACCAGCTAGATCTACTATCTATATTATATTATGACAGACCAGCTAGATCTACTGTCTCTATTATATTATGACAGACCAGCTAAATCTACTGTCTCTATGTCTCTATTATGTTATGACAGACCAGCTAGATCTACTGTGTATATTATATTATGACAGACCAGGTAGATATACTGTCTCCATTATAAAATGACAACCCAGCTATATCTACTGTCTCTATTGTATTATGACTGACCAGCTAGATCTACTGTCTCTATTATATTATGACAGACCAACTGTCTATTATATTATGACAGACCAGCTAGATCTTCTGTCTATTATATTATGACAGACCAGCTAGATCTACTGTCTCTATTATATTATGACAGACCAGCTAGATCTACTGTCTCTATTATATTATGACAGAACAGCTAGATCTACTGTGTCTATTATATCATGACAGACCAGCTAGATCTACTGTCTCTATTATAAAATGACAGACCAGGTAGATATACTGTCTCTATTATATTATGACAGACCAGCTTGATCTACTGTGTCTATTATATTATGACATACCAGCTAGACCTACTGTCTCTATTATAAAATGACAGACCAGGTAGATATACTGTCTCTATTATATTATGACAGACCAGCTTGATCTACAGTCTCTATTATATTATGACAGAACAGCTAGATCTACTGTCTCTATTATATTATGACAGACCTGCTAGATCTACTGTCTCTATTATATTATGACAGACCAGCTAGATCTACTGTCTTTATTGTATTATGACAGACCAGCTAGATCTACTGTCTCTATTATATTATGACAGACCAGCGAGATCTACTGTCTCCATTATAAAATGACAGACCAGCTATATCTACTGTCTCTATTGTATTATGACAGACCAGCTAGATCTACTGTCTCTATTATATTTTGACAGACGCGGTAGATCTACTGTCTCTATTATATCATGACAGACCAGCTAGATCTACTGTCTCTATTATATTTTGACAGACCAGGTAGATCTACTGTCCCTATTATACTATGACAGACCAGCTAGATCTACTGTCTCTATTATATTATGACAGACCTGCTAGATCTACTGTCTCTATTATATTATGACAGACCAGCTAGATCTACTGTCTCTATTATAAAAATGACAGACCAGGAAGATATACTGTCTCTATTATATTATGACAGACCAGCTATATCTACTGTCTCTATTATATTTTGACAGACCAGGTAGATCTACTGTCTCTATTATATTATGACAGACCAGCTAGATCTACTGTCTCTATTGTATTATGACAGACCAGCTAGATCTACTGTCTCTATTATATTATGACATACCAGCTAGATCTACTGTGTCTATTGTATTGTGACAGACCAGCAAGATCTACTGTCTATTATATTATGACAGACCAGCTAGATCTATTGTCTCTATTATAATATGACACCAGCCAGATCTACTGTCTCTATTATATTATGACAGACCAGCGAGATCTACTATTATAATATGACAGTCTATTATTATTATTATTATTATATTATTATTATTATTATTATTATTATTATATTATGACAGACCAGCTAGATCTACTGTCTATTTTATTATGACAGACCAGCTAGATCTACTGTCTCTATTGTATTATGACAGACCAGCTAGATCTACTGTCTCTATTATATTATGACAGACCAGCTAGATCTACTGTCTCTATTATAAAATGACAGACCAGGTAGATATACTGTCCTATTATATTATGACAGACCAGCTAGATCTACTGTGTCTATTATATTATGACAAAACCAGCTAGATCTACTGTCTATTATATTATGACAGACCAGCTAGATCTACTGTCTATTATATTATGACAGACCAGGTAGATATACTGTCTCCATTATAAATGACAGACCAGCTAGATCTACTGTCTCTATTATATTATGACAGACCAGCTAGATCTACTGTGTCTATTGTGTTTGGTGACAGACCAGCAAGATCTACTGTCTATTATATTATGACAGACCAGCTAGATCTATTGTCTCTATTATAATATGACAGACCAGCTAGATCTACTGTCTATATTATATTATGACAGACCAGCTAGATCTACTGTGTCTATTATATTATGACAGACCAGCCAGATCTACTGTCTATTATATTATGACAGACCAGCCAGATCTACTGTCTATTTTATTATGACAGACCAGCCAGATCTACTGTCTCTGTTGTATTATGACAGACCAGCTAGATCTACTGTCTCTATTATATTATGAGAGACCAGGTAGATATACCGACTCCATTATAAAAATGACAGACCAGCTAGATCAATTGTCTCTATTATAATATGACAGACCAGCTAGATCTACTGTCTCTATTATAATATGACAGACCAGCTAGATCTACTGTCTCTATTATATTATGACAGACCAGCTAGATCTATTGTCTCTATTATAATATGACATTATGACAGACCAGCTAGACTCTACTGTCTCTATTGTATTATGACAGACCAGCTAGATCTACTATCTATATTATATTATGACAGACCAGCTAGATCTACTGTCTCATTATAAAAATGACAGACCAGGTAGATATACTGTCTCTATTATATTATGACAGACCAGCTAAATCTACTGTCTCTATGTCTCTATTATGTTATGACAGACCAGCTAGATCTACTGTTTATATTATATTATGTCAGACCAGCTAGATCTGCTGCCTCTATTATATTATGACAGACCAGGTAGATATACTGTCTCCATTATAAAATGACAACCCAGCTATATCTACTGTCTCTATTATAAAATGACAGACCAGGTAGATATACTGTCTCTATATATTATGACAGACCAGCTAGATCTACTGGGTCTCTATTGTATTATGACAGACCAGCAAGATCACTTCTCTCTATTATATTATGACAGACCAGCTAGATCTACTGTGTCTATTATATTATGACAGACCAGCTAGATCTTCTGTCTATTATAGTATGACAGACCAGCTAGATCTACTGTCTCTATTATATTATGACAGACCAGCTAGATCTACTGTCTCTATTATATTATGACAGAACAGCTAGATCTACTGTGTCTATTATATCATGACAGACCAGCTAGATCTACTGTCTCTATTATAAAATGACAGACCAGGTAGATATACTGTCTCTATTATATTGGCGACAGACCAGCTTGATCTACTGTGTCTATTATATTATGACATACCAGCTAGATCTACTGTCTCTATTATAAAATGACAGACCAGGTAGATATACTGTCTCTATTATATTATGACAGACAAGCTTGATCTACAGTCTCTATTATATTATGACAGAACAGCTAGATCTACTGTGTCTATTATATCATGACAGACCAGCTAGATCTCTACTGTCTCTATTATAAAATGACAGACCAGGTAGATCTACTGTCTCTATTGTATTATGACAGACCAGCTAGATCTACTGTCTCTATTATATTATGACAGACCAGCTAGATCTACTGTCTCCATTATAAAATGACAGACCAGCTATATCTACTGTCTCTATTGTATTATGACTGACCAGATAGATCTATTGTCTCTATTATATTATGACAGACCAGCTAGATCTACTGTCTCTATTATATTATGACAGACCAGCTATATCTACTGTGTCTATTATATTATGACAAACCAGCTAGATCTACTGTCTATTATATTATGACAGACCAGCTAGATCTACTGTCTATTATATTATGACAGACCAGGTATATATACTGTCTCCATTATAAAATGACAGACCAGCTAGATCTACTGTCTCTATTGTATTATGACTGACCAGCTAGATCTACTGTCTCTATTATATTATAACAGACCAGCTAGATCTACTGTCTCTATTCTATTATGACAGACCAGCTATATCTACTGTCTCTATTGTATTATGACAGACCAGCTAGATCTACTATCTCTATTATATTATGAGAGACCAGCTAGATCTAGTGTCTCTATTATATTATGAGAGACCAACTAAATATACTGTCTCTATTATATTTTGACAGACCAGGTAGATCTACTGACTCTATTATATAATGACAGACCAGCTAAATCTACTGTCTCTATGTCTCTATTATGTTATGACAGACCAGCTAAATCTACTGTCTCTATTGTATTATGACAGACCAGCTAGATCTACTGTCTCTATTATATTATGACAGAACATCTAGATCTACTGTGTCTATTATATCATGACAGACCAGCTAGATCTACTGTCTCTATTATAAAATGACAGACCAGGTAGATATACTGTCTCTATTATATTATGACAGACCAGCTAGATCTACTGTGTCTATTATATTATGACATACCAGCTAGATCTACTGTCTCTATTATAATATGACAGACCAGCTAGATCTACTGTCTCTATATCTCTATTGTACTATGACAGACCATCTAGATCTAATGTCTCTATTATATTATGACAGACCAGCTAGATCTACTGTCTCTATTATACTATGACAGACCAGGTAGATCTACTGTCTCTATTATATTATGACAGACCAGCTAGATCTACTGTCTCTATTATATTATGACAGACCAGCTAGATATACTGTCTCTATTATATTTTGACATACCAGGTAGATCTACTGTCTCTGTTATATTATGACAGACCTGGTAGATACACTGTCTCTATTATATTATGACAGACCAGCTAGATCTACTGTCCCTATTATATTATGACATACCAGCTCGATCTACTGTCTCTATTATAATATGACAGACCAGCTAGATCTACTGTCTCTATTATATTATGACAGACCAGCTAGATCTACTGTCTCTATTATATTTTGACAGACCAGCTAGATCTACTGTCTCTATTATATTATGACAGACCAGCTTGATCTACTGTCTCTATTATATTATGACAGACCAGCTAGGTCTACTGTCTCTATGTCTCTATTGTACTATGACGGACCAGCTAGATCTACTGTCTCTATTATACTATGACAGACCAGGTAGATCTACTGTCTCTATTATATTATGACAGACCAGCTAGATATACTGTCTCTATTATATTATGACAGACCAGCTAGATATACTGTCTCTATTATAGTTTGACATACCAGGTAGATCTACTGTCTCTGTTATATTATGACAGACCTGGTAGATACACTGTCTCTATTATATTATGACAGACCAGCAAGATCTACTGTCCCTATTATATTATGACATACCAGCTAGATCTACTGTCTCTATTATAATATGACAGACCAGCTAGATCTACTGTCTCTATTATATTATGACAGACCAGCTAGATCTACCGTCTCTATTATATTTTGACATACCGGGTAGATCTACTGTCTCTGTTATATTATGACAGACCAGCTAGATCTACTGTCCCTATTATATTTTGACAGACTAGCTAGATCTACTGTCTCTATTATATTTTGACAGACCAGCTTGATCTACTGTCTCTATTATATTATGACAGACCAGCTAGATCTACTGTCTCTATTCTATTATGACAGACCAGGTTAAACTACAATCTCTATTATATTATGACAGACCAGCTAGATCTACTGTCTCTATTATAATATGACAGACCAGTTACATCTACTGTCTCTATTATATTATGACAGACCAGCTAGATCTACTGTCTCTATTATATTATGACAGACCAGCTAGATCTACTGTCTCTATTGTATTATGACAGACCAGCTAGATCTACTGTTTCTATTATACTATGACAGACCAGCTAGATCTACTGTCTCTATTGTATTATGACAGACCAGCTAGATCTACTGTTTCTATTATACTATGACAGACCAGGTAGATCTACTGTCTCTATTATAATATGACAGACCAGCTAGATCTACTGTCTCTATTATATTATGACAGACCAGGTAGATATACTGTCTCTATTATATTATGACAGACCAGCTAGATCTACTGTGTCTATTGTATTATGACAGACCAGCAAGATCTACTGTTTCTATTATACTATGACAGACCAGGTAGATCTACTGTCTCTATTATATTATGACAGACCAGCAAGATCTACTGTCTCTATTATATTATGACAGACCAGCTAGATCTACTGTCTCTATTATATTTTGACATACCAGGTAGATCTACTGTCTCTGTTATATTATGACAGACCAGCTAGATCTACTGTCTCTGTTATATTATAACAGACCAGCTAGATCTACTGTCTCTATTCTATTATGACAGACCAGCTATATCTACTGTCTCTATTGTATTATGACAGACCAGCTAGATCTAGTGTCTCTATTATATTATGAGAGACCAACTAAATATACTGTCTCTATTATATTTTGACAGACCAGGTTGATCTACTGTCTCTATTATATAATGACAGACCAGCTAGATCTACTGTCTCTATTATATTTTGACAGACCAGGTAGATCTACTGTCTCTATTATATAATGACAGACCAGCTAAATCTACTGTCTCTATGTCTCTATTATGTTATGACAGACCAGCTAAATCTACTGTCTCTATTGTATTATGACAGACCAGCTAGATCTACTGTCTCTATTATATTATGACAGAACAGCTAGATCTACTGTGTCTATTATATCATGACAGACCAGCTAGATCTACTGTCTCTATTATAAAATGACAGACCAGGTAGATATACTGTCTCTATTATATTATGACAGACCAGCTAGATCTACTGTGTCTATTATATTATGACATACCAGCTAGATCTTCTGTCTATTATATTATGACATACCAGCTAGATCTTCTGTCTATTATATTATGACAGACCAGCTAGATCTACTGTCCCTATTATATTATGACATACCAGCTAGATCTACTGTCTCTATTATAATATGACAGACCAGCTAGATCTACTGTCTCTATATCTCTATTGTACTATGACAGACCATCTAGATCTACTGTCTCTATTATATGACAGACCAGCTAGGTCTACTGTCTCTATGTCTCTATTGTACTATGACGGACCAGCTAGATCTACTGTCTCTATTATACTATGACAGACCAGGTAGATCTACTGTCTCTATTATATTATGACAGACCAGCTAGATCTACTGTCTCTATTATATTATGACAGACCAGCTAGATATACTGTCTCTATTATATTTTGACATACCAGGTAGATCTACTGTCTCTGTTATATTATGACAGACCTGGTAGATACACTGTCTCTATTATATTATGACAGACCAGCTAGATCTACTGTCCCTATTATATTATGACATACCAGCTAGATCTACTGTCTCTATTATAACATGACAGACCAGCTAGATCTACTGTCTCTATTATATTATGACAGACCAGCTAGATCTACTGTCTCTATTATATTTTGACAGACCAGCTAGATCTACTGTCTCTATTATATTATGACAGCCAGCTTGATCTACTGTCTCTATTATATTATGACAGACCAGCTTGATCTACTGTCTCTATTATATTATGACAGACCAGCTAGGTCTACTGTCTCTATGTCTCTATTGTACTATGACGGACCAGCTAGATCTACTGTCTCTATTATACTATGACAGACCAGGTAGATCTACTGTCTCTATTATATTATGACAGACCAGCTAGATATACTGTCTCTATTATATTATGACAGACCAGCTAGATATACTGTCTCTATTATAGTTTGACATACCAGGTAGATCTACTGTCTCTGTTATATTATGACAGACCTGGTAGATACACTGTCTCTATTATATTATGACAGACCAGCAAGATCTACTGTCCCTATTATATTATGACATACCAGCTAGATCTACTGTCTCTATTATAATATGACAGACCAGCTAGATCTACTGTCTCTATTATATTATGACAGACCAGCTAGATCTACCGTCTCTATTATATTTTGACATACCGGGTAGATCTACTGTCTCTGTTATATTATGACAGACCAGCTAGATCTACTGTCTCTATTATATTATGACAGACCAGCTAGATCTACTGTCCCAATTATATTTTGACAGACTAGCTAGATCTACTGTCTCTATTATATTTTGACAGACCAGCTTGATCTACTGTCTCTATTATATTATGACAGACCAGCTAGATCTACTGTCTCTATGTCTCTATTGTACTATGACGGACCAGCTAGATCTACTGTCTCTATTATATTATGACAGACCAGGTAGATCTACTGTCTCTATTCTATTATGACAGACCAGGTTAAACTACAATCTCTATTATATTATGACAGACCAGCTAGATCTACTGTCTCTATTATAATATGACAGACCAGTTACATCTACTGTCTCTATTATATTATGACAGACCAGCTAGATCTACTGTCTCTATTATATTATGACAGACCAGCTAGATCTACTGTCTCTATTGTATTATGACAGACCAGCTAGATCTACTGTTTCTATTATACTATGACAGACCAGCTAGATCTACTGTCTCTATTGTATTATGACAGACCAGCTAGATCTACTGTTTCTATTATACTATGACAGACCAGGTAGATCTACTGTCTCTATTATAATATGACAGACCAGCTAGATCTACTGTCTCTATTATATTATGACAGACCAGCTAGATCTACTGTGTCTATTGTATTATGACAGACCAGCAAGATCTACTGTTTCTATTATACTATGACAGACCAGGTAGATCTACTGTCTCTATTATATTATGACAGACCAGCAAGATCTACTGTCTCTATTATATTATGACAGACCAGCTAGATCTACTGTCTCTATTATATTTTGACATACCAGGTAGATCTACTGTCTCTGTTATATTATGACAGACCAGCTAGATCTACTGTGTCTGTTATATTATGACAGACCAGGTAGATCTACTGTCTCTATTATATTATGACAGACCAGCAAGATCTACTGTCTCTATTATATTATGACAGACCAGCTAGATCTACTGTCTCTATTATATTTTGACATACCAGGTAGATCTACTGTCTCTGTTATATTATGACAGACCAGCTAGATCTACTGTCTCTGTTATATTATGACAGACCTGGTAGATACACTGTCTCTATTATATTATGACAGACCAGCTAGATCTACTGTCTCTATATCTCTATTGTACTATGACAGACCATCTAGATCTACTGTCTCTATTATACTATGACAGACCAGGTAGATCTACTGTCTCTATTATATTATGACAGACCAGCTAGATCTACTGTCTCTATTGTATTATGACAGACCAGCTAGATCTACTGTCTCTATTATATTATGACAGACCAGCTAGATCTACTGTCTCTGTTATATTATGACAGACCTGGTAGATACACTGTCTCTATTATATTATGACAGACCAGCTAGATCTACTGTCTCTATATCTCTATTGTACTATGACAGACCATCTAGATCTACTGTCTCTATTATACTATGACAGACCAGCTAGATCTACTGTCTCTATTATATTATGACAGACCAGCTAGATCTACTGTCTCTATTATATTTTGACAGACTCAGCTAGATCTACTGTCTCTATTATATTTTGACATACCAGGTAGATCTACTGTCTCTGTTATATTATGACAGACCAGCTAGATCTACTGTCTCTATTATATTTTGACAGACCAGCTAGATCTACTGTCTCTATTATATTTTGACATACCAGGTAGATCTACTGTCTCTGTTATATTATGACAGACCTGGTAGATACACTGTCTCTATTATATTATGACAGACCAGCTAGATCTACTGTCTCTATTATATTTTGACAGACCAGCTAGATCTACTGTCTCTATTATATTTTGACATACCAGGTAGATCTACTGTCTCTGTTATATTATGACAGACCAGCTAGATCTACTATCTCTGTTATGTTATGACAGACCTGGTAGATACACTGTCTCTATTATATTATGACAGACCAGCTAGATCTACTGTCTCTATTCTATTATGACAGACCAGGTTAAACTACAATCTCTATTATATTATGACAGACCAGCTAGATCTACTGTCTCTATTATAATATGACAGACCAGCTAGATCTACTGTCTCTATTATATTATGACAGACCAGCTAGATCTACTGTCTCTATTATATTTTGACATACCAGGTAGATCTACTGTCTCTGTTATATTATGACAGACCAGCTAGATCTACTGTCTCTGTTATATTATGACAGACCTGGTAGATACACTGTCTCTATTATATTATGACAGACCAGCTAGATCTACTGTCTCTATATCTCTATTGTACTATGACAGACCATCTAGATCTACTGTCTCTATTATACTATGACAGACCAGGTAGATCTACTGTCTCTATTATATTATGACAGACCAGCTAGATCTACTGTCTCTATTGTATTATGACAGACCAGCTAGCTCTACTGTTTCTATTATACTATGACAGACCAGGTAGATCTACTGTCTCTATTGTATTATGACAGACCAGCTAGATCTACTGTTTCTATTATACTATGACAGACCAGGTAGATCTACTGTCTCTATTATAATATGACAGACCAGCTAGATCTACTGTCTCTATTATATTATGACAGACCAGGTAGATATACTGTCTCTATTATATTATGACAGACCAGCTAGATCTACTGTCTCTATTATATTATGACAGACCAGCTAGATATACTGTCTCTATTATATTATGACAGACCAGCTAGATATACTGTCTCTATTATAGTTTGACATACCAGGTAGATCTACTGTCTCTGTTATATTATGACAGACCTGGTAGATACACTGTCTCTATTATATTATGACAGACCAGCAAGATCTACTGTCTCTATGTCTCTATTATGTTATGACAGACCAGCTAAATCTACTGTCTCTATTGTATTATGACAGACCAGCTAGATCTACTGTCTCTATTATATTATGACAGAACAGCTAGATCTACTGTGTCTATTATATCATGACAGACCAGCTAGATCTACTGTCTCTATTATAAAATGACAGACCAGGTAGATATACTGTCTCTATTATATTATGACAGACCAGCTAGATCTACTGTGTCTATTATATTATGACATACCAGCTAGATCTTCTGTCTATTATATTATGACATACCAGCTAGATCTTCTGTCTATTATATTATGACAGACCAGCTAGATCTACTGTCCCTATTATATTATGACATACCAGCTAGATCTACTGTCTCTATTATAATATGACAGACCAGCTAGATCTACTGTCTCTATATCTCTATTGTACTATGACAGACCATCTAGATCTACTGTCTCTATTATATTATGACAGACCAGCTAGGTCTACTGTCTCTATGTCTCTATTGTACTATGACGGACCAGCTAGATCTACTGTCTCTATTATACTATGACAGACCAGGTAGATCTACTGTCTCTATTATATTATGACAGACCAGCTAGATCTACTGTCTCTATTATATTATGACAGACCAGCTAGATATACTGTCTCTATTATATTTTGACATACCAGGTAGATCTACTGTCTCTGTTATATTATGACAGACCTGGTAGATACACTGTCTCTATTATATTATGACAGACCAGCTAGATCTACTGTCCCTATTATATTATGACATACCAGCTAGATCTACTGTCTCTATTATAACATGACAGACCAGCTAGATCTACTGTCTCTATTATATTATGACAGACCAGCTAGATCTACTGTCTCTATTATATTTTGACAGACCAGCTAGATCTACTGTCTCTATTATATTATGACAGACCAGCTTGATCTACTGTCTCTATTATATTATGACAGACCAGCTTGATCTACTGTCTCTATTATATTATGACAGACCAGCTAGGTCTACTGTCTCTATGTCTCTATTGTACTATGACGGACCAGCTAGATCTACTGTCTCTATTATACTATGACAGACCAGGTAGATCTACTGTCTCTATTATATTATGACAGACCAGCTAGATATACTGTCTCTATTATATTATGACAGACCAGCTAGATATACTGTCTCTATTATAGTTTGACATACCAGGTAGATCTACTGTCTCTGTTATATTATGACAGACCTGGTAGATACACTGTC
>NW_026288424.1:0-2082 GCF_023373465.1 Oncorhynchus keta
CCCCCTCTCTCCAGCTGAGGGAAACGACAGCCCTCTCTCTCTAGCTGAGGGAAACGACAGCCCCTCTTTCTCCCAGCTGAGGGAAACGACAGCCCTCTCTCTAGCTGAGGGAAACGACAGCCCCTCTCTCTCCCAGCTGAGGGAAACGACAGCCCTTCTCTCTAGCTGAGGGAAATGACAGCCCCTCTCTCTCCCAGCTGAGGGAAACGACAGCCCTTCTCTCTAGCTGAGGGAAACAACAGCCCCTCTCTCTCCCAGCTGAGGGAAACGACAGCCCCTCTCTCCCACCTGAGGGAAACAACAGCCCCTCTTTCTCCCAGCTTAGGGAAACGACAGCCCGTCTCTCTAGCTGAGGGAAACGACAGCCCGTCTCTCTCAGCTGAGGGAAACGACAGCCCCTCTCTCTAGCTGAGGGAAACGACAGCCCTGTCTCTCTAGCTGAGGGAAACGACAGCCCCTCTCTCTCCCAGCTGAGGGAAACGACAGCCCGTCTCTCTAGCTGAGGGAAACGACAGCCCCTCTCTCTCCCAGCTGAGGGAAACGACAGCCCGTCTCTCTAGCTGAGGGAAACGACAGCCCCTCTCTCTCCCAGCTGAGGGAAACAACTGCCCCTCTCTCTCCCAGCTGAGGGAAACAACAGCCCGTCTCTCCGGCTGAGGAAAACGACAGCCCGTCTCTCTAGCTGAGGGAAACGACAGCCCCTCTCTCTCCCAGCTTAGGGAAACGACAGCCCGTCTCTCTAGCTGAGGGAAACGACAGCCCCTCTCTCTCCCAGCTGAGGGAAACAACAGCCCTCTCTCTCCCAGCTGAGGGAAGCAACAGCCCTTCTCTCTGGCTGAGGGAAACGACAGCCCTCTCTCTCCCAGCTGAGGGAAACAACAGCCCTCTCTCCCAGCTGAGGGAAACAACAGCCCCTCTCTCTCCCAGCTGAGGGAAACAACAGCCCCTCTCTCCCCAGCTGAGGGAAACAACAGCCCCTCTCTCTCCCAGCTGAGGGAAACAACAGCCCGTCTCTCAAGCTGAGGGAAACGACAGCCCCCTCTCTCTCCCAGCTGAGGAAACGATACCCCTCTCTCCTGCTGAGGGAAACGATACCCCCTCTCTCTCCCAGCTGAGGGAAACGATACCCCTCTCTCTCCTGCTGAGTGAAACGACAGCCCTCTCTCTCTCCTGCTGAGTGAAACGACAGCCCCTCTCTCTAGCTGAGGGAAAAGACAGCCCCTCTCTCCCAGCTGAGGGAAACAACAACCCATCTCTCTCCCAGCTGAGGGAAACGACCGCCTCTCTCTCCGGCTGTGGAAAATGACAACCTCTCTCTCCAGCTGAGGGAAATGACCACCCCTCTCTCTCCAGCTGAGGAAAACGACCGCCCCTCTTGCTCCAGCTGAGGGAAACGACTGTCCCTCTCTCTCCTGCTGAGGGATACGACCGCCCTCTTTCTCCAGCTGAGGGAAACAACATTCTGTCTCTCTCCAGCTGAGGGAAATGACAGCCCCTCTCTCTCCAGTTGAGGGAAACAACATTCTGTCTCTCTCCAGCTCAGGGAAACGTCATTCTGTCTCTCTCCAACTGAGGGGAATGAAGCCCCTCTCTCTCTAGCTGAGGGAAACAACAGCCCCTCTCTCCAGCTGAGTGGAAATAACAGCACCTCTCTCCCACTGAGAGACAAAACACCCCTCTCGCTCGCTCTCTCGCTCTCCAGCTGATAGAAACAACACTCAGGAACCGACCGCCCCCCTCTCTCCAGCTGAGGGAAACGACAGCCCCTCTCTCTCCAGTTGACGGAAAATAATGCCCCCTCTCTCCAGCCGAGGGAAACGTCATCCTCTCTCCAGCCCTCTCTCTCGAGCTAAGGGAATCGACAGCCCCTCTCTCTCCAGCTGAGGGAAACAACAGCCCTTCTTTCTCCAGCTGAGGTAAACAGAGCTCCTCTCTCTTTAGCTGAGGAAAACAACAGCCCCTCTCTCCAGCTGAGGAAACAACCACCCCTCTTTCTCCAGGTGAGGGAAACGACCGCCTCTCTCTCTCCAGCTGAGGGAAACGACATCCTCTCTCCAGTCCTCTCTTGAGCTAAGGGAATCG
>NW_026288425.1:0-11114 GCF_023373465.1 Oncorhynchus keta
ACACTAAAACACCCACGGCTGGAGGTAGACTTGTCCAGGTTAGCAACCCTCCTTAGGTCACTAAAACACCCATGGCTGGAGGTAGACTTGTCCAGGTTAGCAACCCTCCTTAGGACACTAAAACACCCATGGGTGGAGGTAGACTTGTCCAGGTTAGCAACCCTCCTTGGGTCACTAAAACACCCACGGCTGGAGGTAGACTTGTCCAGGTCGTAGAGAAAGGGGACCATATAACAACTAGATCTTTTTTACTATTTCAATTTCTGCACTTTACTATTCTAAATTATATATTTTAACTTTTTTTTCCCCTTATACAGTGTATTATATGTCAATCTGAAAGTGTCGTCTTGAAACCAATGAGTTTACTCTTTTGTCTTTACAGAAATGAAACATTCTTTCTTTCGATGACCTTGAAGTGTTTTTTTTCCTCTTCTAATTTCCCTGTCCTTCTCTCTCTCTCCCTCTCCTTCTCTTTCTCTCTCCCCTCTCCTTCTCTTTCCCCTCTCTCCTTCTCTTTCTCTCTCTCTCCTTCTCTCTCTCCCTCTCCTTCTCTCTCTCTCTCTCTCCTTCTCTCTCTCTCTCTCCTTCTCTCTCTCTCTCTCCTTCTCTCTCTCTCTCTCTCCTTCTCTCTCTCTCTCTCCTTCTCTTTCTCCTCTCTCCTTCTCTTTCTCTCTCTCTCCTTCTCTCTCTCCCTCTCTCCTTCTCTCTCTCTCTCTCTCCTTCTCTTTCTCCCTCTCTCCTTCTCTTTCTCCCTCTCTCCTTCTCTTTCTCCCTCTCTCCTTCTCTTTCTCCTCTCTCCTTCTCTTTCTCCCTCTCTCCTTCTCTTTCTCCCTCTCTCCTTCTCTTTCTCCCTCTCTCCTTCTCTTTCTCTCTCTCTCCTTCTCTTTCTCTCTCTCTCCTTCTCTTTCTCTCTCTCTCCTTCTCTCTCTCCCTCTCTCCTTCTCTCTCTCCCTCTCTCCTTCTCTTTCTCCCTCTCTCCTTCTCTTTCTCCCTCTCTCCTTCTCTTTCTCCCTCTCTCCTTCTCTCTCTCTCTCTCTTCTCCTTCTCTCTCTCTCTCCTTCTCTCTCTCTCTCTCTCTCTCTCTCTCCTTCTCTCTCTCTCTCTCTCTCTCCTTCTCTCTCTCTCTCTCCTTCTCTTTCTCCTCTCTCCTTCTCTTTCTCCCTCTCTCCTTCTCTTTCTCCCTCTCTCCTTCTCTTTCTCCCTCTCTCCTTCTCTTTCTCTCTCTCTCTCTCTCTCTCTCTCTCTCCTTCTCTTTCTCCTCTCTCCTTCTCTCTCTCTCTCTCTCTCTCTCTCTCTCTCTCTCTCTCTCTCTCTCTCCTTCTCTCTCTCTCTCTCTCCTTCTCTTTCTCTTCTCTCCTTCTCTCTCTCTCCTTCTCTTTTCTCTCTCTCCTCTCTCTTCTCTCTCTCTCTCTCTCCTCTTTCTCTCTCTCTCTCTCCTTCTCTTTCTCCCTCTCTCCTCCTCTTTCTCTCTCTCTCTCCTTCTCTCTCTCTCTTTCTCCCTCTCTCCTTTTCTCTCTCTCTCCTTCTCTTTCTCCCTCTCTCCTTCTCTTTCTCCTCTCCCTCTCTCCTTCTCTCTTCTCTCTTCTCTTTCTCCTCTCTTTCTCTCTCTCTTTCTCTTTCTCCTCTCTCCTTCTCTTTCTCCCTCTCTCTCTTTCTCCCTCTCCTTCTCTTTCTCTCCTTCTCTTTCTCCCTCTCTTTCTCTTTCTCCTCTCTCTCTTTCTCTCTCTCCTTCTTTTCTCCCTCTCTCCTTCTCTTTCTCCCTCTGCATTTTATCTCCCTTTCTCTTTTTCTCCCCTTCTCTCTCCCTCTCTCCTCTTCTTCTCCTTTCTCTTTCTCCCTCTCTCCTTCTCTTTCTCTCTCTCTCTCTCCTTCTCCCCTCTCTCCTTCTCTTTCTTTCTCTCCTTCTCTTTCTCTTCTCTCCTTCTCTTTCTCCCTCTCTCCTTCTCTTTCTCCTCTCTCTTTCTCTCTCTCTCTCTCTCCTTCTCTTTCTCCCTCTCTCCTTCTCTCTCCCTCTCTCCTTCTCTTTCTCTCTCTCTCCTTCTCTTTCTCCCTCTCTCTCTTTCTCTCTCTCTCCTTCTCTTTCTCCTCTCTCTCTCCTTCTCTCTCTTTTCTCTCTCTCTCTCCTTCTCTTTCTCCCTCTCCTTCTCTCTCTCCCTCTCCTTCTCTCTCTCCCTCTCCTTCTCTTTCTCTCTCTCTCTCCTTCTCTTTCTCTCTTTCTTTCTCTTTCTCCTTCATGCAGCATGATGAGGAATAGAAGGGTTGAGGTTGATTATTGGGGGTTGTGTGTTTTCTACGTGATGTAATTCAAGTCCTTAGTAATCAATTATCTTTAGTTCTATCAACGGTCAGTTGACGTGGAGTTCAAATGTCTGATCGTTGAAATGTCGACACACACACACACACACACACACACACACACACACACACACACACACACACACACACACACACACACACACACACACACACACACACACACACACACACACACACACACACACACACACACACACACACACATTAGGTGAAGCTCTGTGTCAAAGTTCAAACTCCCTTTTCTACATCTGGTTTGTAAATGTGTATACTATGCTGATTTCATGACTCTTAATGTAGATTTCATGCTGATTTCATGATTTCATGACTCTTAATGCAGTCTTTGCCAAAGGGAAAAACATCCCTGTCCGTACCTCAGTCTTGTTTTTTTTAAGTCAGGGTTTTTTTTTGTATTACTTTTGCCGAATTAAGTCTTTTTGCAATTTTATTTCGTATTTACACAAATTAGTAAATGAAACGATTTAGCCTGCTATAATATATGCAGATCATTTGTCCTTTATAAACTACCCTATTTAAAAATAATAATAATAATAATAATAATAAATTATTGAAAATAATATTTTATTAAAGAAATGTAGTCTTTTGTGTTTTTTGACGAGTAACGATACTCCAGCAGACATTTGCAATATTTTTATAAAAAAGGTTCATAGCGTCACCTTGGAAATCCCAGCTTTCCTATCTGTACATACAGTATGTACTCAGAATGATATATCGATGCTATACTCTTACATTCGTTTGTACGCGAGTTTCTATAACCGCATGCTAAATGATTTAGAAACTGTGCTATTGTTCAAAGAAGCATGACCAAATTAATGTTATATTTGATAGATACTTTGTAATTATTTTCCAACATATATATATATATATATATATATATATATATATATATATATACAATCCATAACTCCCTAGTTAGTCTGACTGCCTTAAACTATATGAATGCATGTTAATGTGACGGGGTAATGCTTTGTTTCTATTGGTCACTGCATTCACTATGTGACGGGGTAATGCTTTGTTTCTATTGGTCAATACATTCACTATGTTCTATTGTCTTGTGTGTGTGTGATGTCACTTTCAACCTGAAATCTAATAAAACCTATATACACTCACTTAATTACATGTGGAAAATCCATTGCAATGATTTGCTCGTTTTACGGGTAAAAAGTTTGCTTAGAAAGGGAAGTTTAGCTACAACATAATCGTGTTGTTATTATTAGATTACAAATGAAGACGTCGAACTGTGTTCCAATACTCATACTCACCCCACTAACCGTATTATTCGTGATGTGAATTGAGTGTATACTGTGCTTCTTGGTCGTAGCGTGGATATAGTTAGTATGACAAAAGTTCCGGATGTTGTACTATAAATTCGGCAAAATACGAAGTGTACATGTCCGTGCTTTTAGGGCCCATAATGCATTTCTTCAGAAAAATGGGCGTGGCTTCACAAGGTTTTCAGATTTGAAGAACATATGCAGAGAAGCGGAGACCAATTCACTGCTTTAGCTAATTATAACAAATGTTAAGAACATGTAACAACTTTTTACAATAAGTTTTGTACCACGTCATGTTGGCTGACAACTTATTATCTACGCTGTCCTTACGAACTGCATAGCATTACAGCAGTATGTACCGGTATGTTAGCTAGGTACCTAACGTTAATTGGCTACTAATAGATCAAACTTGCCAGGCAGTATATTAACGATCTGCTGATCTAATTAACCAACGTTTATCGACTTGATGATTCACATCATTCTTAGCTAAGTGGTATAGTCGTTGTGCGTTTCAATCGACATTGTTACCTATGGCTATCTATTCCCGATTTCAGAGCACTCTCGCGCAGAATAACTGATGAATTTACAAAACGCTCTACACATGTAGAATACGGTCGGTGTCAATAAACGTCAGCATAAAAAAATAAACGCAATTAAATTGTTACCAGGAGCACAGTTCGTCACCAAGTCTCTGGATAACATGAAGACAGCCTAACCTGCTCTGCTAGGGAGAGTAAAATGGTCAGAGTGAGGTGTTCTCTCATTAGTATCTGGAAGTAGCTAGCTAACGTCAGCTTGGGTGCTTGACTGCCTTTGAACACTGGGATCAACCCTTCTCCTCGCGTGCACACTGGGATCAACCCTTCTCCTCGCGTGGACACTGGGATCAACCCTACTCCTCGCGTGGACACTGGGATCAACCCTATTCCTCGCGTGCACACTGGGATCTACCCTACTCCTCGCGTGCACACTGGGATCAACCCTATTCCTCGCGTGCACACTGCGATCAAACCTTCTCCTCGCGTGCACACTGGGATCAACCCTACTCCTCGCGTGGACACTGGGATCAACCCTACTCCTCGCGTGCACACTGGGATCAACCCTATTCCTCGCGTGCACACTGGGATCTACCCTACTCCTCGCGTGCACACTGGGATCAACCCTATTCCTCGCGTGGACACTGGGATCAACCCTATTCCTCGCGTGGACACTGGGATCAACCCTACTCCTCGCGTGCACACTGGGATCATCCCTACTCCTCGCGTGCACACTGGGATCATCCCTGCCTCGCGTGCACACTGGGATCATCCCTATTCCTCGCGTGGACACTGGGATCAACCCTACTCCTCGCGTGCACACTGGGATCAACCCTACTCCTCGCGTGGACACTGGGATCAACCCTACTCCTCGCGTGCACACTGGGATCACCCTATTCCTCGCGTGGACACTGGGATCAACCCTACTCCTCGCGTGGACACTGGGATCAACCCTACTCCTCGCGTTTTCACTGGGATCAACCCTACTCCTCGCGTGCATTCTGAATGCTGGGATCAACCCTACTCCTCGCGTGCACACTGGGATCAACCCTACTCCTCGCGTGGACACTGGGATCATCCCTACTCCTCGCGTGGACACTGGGATCATCCCTACTCCTCGCGTGCACACTGGGATCAACCCTTCTCCTCGCGTGCACACTGGGATCAACCCTTCTCCTCGCGTGCACACTGGGATCAACCCTACTCCTCGCGTGCACACTGGGATCAACCCTACTCCTCGCGTGCACACTGGGATCAACCCTTCTCCTGGCGTGCACACTGGGATCAACCCTTCTCCTGGCGTGCACACTGGGATCAACCCTTCTCCTCGCGTGCACACTGGGATCAACCCTTCTCCTCGCGTGCACACTGGGATCAACCCTACTCCTCGCGTGGACACTGGGATCAACCCTACTCCTCGCGTGCACACTGGGATCAACCCTACTCCTCGCGTGCACACTGGGATCAACCCTTCTCCTCGCGTGCACACTGGGATCAACCCTTCTCCTCGCGTGCACACTGGGATCAACCCTACTCCTCGCGTGCACACTGGGATCAACCCTATTCCTCGCGTGCACACTGGGATCAACCCTACTCCGCGTGCACACTGGGATCAACCCTACTCCTCGCGTGCATTCTGAGCTGGGATCAGCCCCTACTCCTCGCGTGCACACTGGGATCAACCCTACTCCTCGCGTGGACACTGGGATCATCCCTACTCCTCGCGTGGACACTGGGATCATCCCTACTCCTCGCGTGCACACTGGGATCAACCCTACCCTCGCGTGCACACTGGGATCAACCCTACTCCTCGCGTGCACACTGGGATCAACCCTACTCCTCGCGTGCACACTGGGATCAACCCTATTCCTCGCGTGGACACTGGGATCATCCCTACTCCTCGCGTGCACACTGGGATCAACCCTACTCTCGCGTGCACACTGGGATCAACCCTTCTCCTCGCGTGCACACTGGGATCAACCCTACTCCTCGCGTGCACACTGGGATCAACCCTATTCCTCGCGTGGACACTGGGATCAACCCTACTCCTCGCGTGGACACTGGGATCATCCCTACTCCTCGCGTGGACACTGGGATCATCCCTACTCCTCGCGTGCACACTGGGATCAACCCTACTCCTCGCGTGCACACTGGGATCAACCCTTCTCCTCGCGTGCACACTGGGATCAACCCTATTCCTCGCGTGCACACTGGGATCAACCCTACTCCTCGCGTGGACACTGGGATCAACCCTATTCCTCGCGTGCACACTGGGATCAACCCTACTCCTCGCGTGCACACTGGGATCAACCCTATTCCTCGCGTGCACACTGGGATCAACCCTACTCCTCGCGTGCACACTGGGATCAACCCTATTCCTCGCGTGCACACTGGGATCAACCCTATTCCTCGCGTGCACACTGGGATCAACCCTATTCCTCGCGTGCACACTGGGATCAACCCTACTCCTCGCGTGCACACTGGGATCAACCCTACTCCTCGCGTGCATTCTGAACGCTCGGATCAATCCTACTCCTTGCGTGCACTCTGAACGCTCGGATCAACCCTACTCCTCGCGTGCATTCTGAGCGCTGGGATCAACCCTACTCCTCGTGTGCACTCTGAACGCTCAGATCAACCCTACTCCTCGCATGCACTCTGAACGCCCTTACATTTAACATTTACATTTACATTACATTTAAGTCATTTAGCAGACGCTCTTATCCAGAGCGACTTACAAATTGGTGCATTCACCTTATGACATCCAGTAGAACAGTCACTTTACAATAGTGCATCTACATCTTAAAGGGGTGAGAAGGATTACTATCCTATCCTAGGTATTCCTTAAAGAGGTGGGGTTTCAGGTGTCTCCGGAAGGTGGTGATTGACTCCGCTGTCCTGGCGTCGTGAGGGAGTTTGTTCCACCATTGGGGGGCCAGAGCAGCGAACAGTTTTGACTGGGCTGAGCGGGAACTGTACTTCCTCAGTGGTAGGGAGGCGAGCAGGCCAGAGGTGGATGAACGCAGTGCCCTTGTTTGGGTGTAGGGCCTGATCAGAGCCTGGAGGTACTGAGGTGCCGTTCCCCTACCACAGCTCCGTAGGCAAGCACCATGGTCTTGAAGCGGATGCGAGCTTCAACTGGAAGCCAGTGGAGAGAGCGGAGGGAGCGGGGTGACGTGAGAGAACTTGGGAAGGTTGAACACCAGACGGGCTGCGGCGTTCTGGATGAGTTGTAGGGGTTTAATGGCACAGGCAGGGAGCCCAGCCAGCAGCGAGTTGCAGTAATCCAGACGGGAGATGACAAGTGCCTGGATTAGGACCAGCGCCGCTTCCTGTGTGAGGCAGGGTCGAACTCTGCGGATGTTGTAGAGCATGAACCTACAGGAACGGGCCACCGCCTTGATGTTAGTTGAGAACGAAAGGGTGTTGTCCAGGATCACGCCAAGGTTCTTAGCGCTCTGGGAGGAGGACACAATGGAGTTGTCAACCGTGATGGCGAGATCATGGAACGGGCAGTCCTTCCCGGGAGGAAGAGCAGCTCCGTCTTGCCGAGTTCAGCTTGAGGTGGTGATCCGTCATCCACACTGATATGTCTGCCAGACATGCAGAGATGCGGTCGCCACCTGGTCATCAGAAGTGGGAAAGGAGAAGATTAATTGTGGTCGCCTGCATAGCAATGATAGGAGAGACCATGTGAGGTTATGACAGAGCCAAGTGACTTGGTGTATAGCGAGAATAGGAGAGGGCCTAGAACAGAACTCCTACCCTGGGGGACACCAGTGGTGAGAGCGCGTGGTGAGGAGACAGATTCTCGCCACGCCACCTGGTAGGAGCGACCTGTCAGGTAGGACGCAATCCAGCGTGGGCCGCGCCGGAGATGCCCAGCTCGGAGAGGGTGGAGAGGAGGATCTGATGGTTCACAGTATCGAAGGCAGCCGATAGGTCTAGAAGGATGAGAGCAGAGGAGAGATCAAGTTAGCTTTGCGGTGCAGGCGCCTCCGTGATACAGAGAAGAGCAGTCTCCAGTTGAATGACTAGTCTTGAAACCTGACTGATTTGGATCGAGAAGGTCATTCAGAGAGATAGCGGGGAGAGCTGGCCAAGGACGGCACGTTCAAGAGTTTTGGAGAGAAAGAAAGAAGGGATACTGGTCTGTAGTTGTTGACATCGGAGGGATCGAGTGTAGGTTTTTCAGAAGGGGTGCAACTCTCGCTCACTTGAAGACGGAAGGGACCTAGCCCTCGGTCAGGGATGAGTTGATGAGGAGGTGAGGTAAGGGAGAAGGTCTCGGAAATGGTCTGGAGAAGAGAGGAGGGGATAGGGTCAAGCGGGCAGGTTGTTGAACGCAGATCAACCCTACTCCCGTCACAAGACGCGAGATTTCATCTGGAGAGAGAGAGAGAGAGGGAGAAAGGGGATCAACCCTAGTGCACTCAGAACGCACAACCCTGCTCATCGTGTGCACTCTGAACGCTCAGATCAACCCTGCTCCTCGCGTGCACTCTGAGCGCTCAGATCAACCCTACCTCGTGCACTCTGAACGCTCAGATCAACCCTACTCCTCGCGTGCACTCTGAACGCTCAGATCAACCCTACTCATCGTGTGCATTCTGAACGCTCAGATCAACCCTACCTCGTGCACTCTGAACGCTGGGATCAACCCTACTCCTCGCGTGCACTCTGAGCGCTGGGATCAACCCTACTCATCGTGTGCATTCTGAGAACGCTCAGATCAACCCTACTCCTCGCGTGCATTCTGAACGCTGGGATCAACCCTACTCCTCTGAACGCTGCACTCTGATTCTGAACGCTCAGATCAACCCTACCTCGCGTGCATTCTGAACGCTGGGGATCAACCCTACTCCTCGGCGGGTGCACTCTGAACGCTCAGATCAACCCTACTCATCGTGTGCACTCTGAACGCTCCAGATCAACCCTACTCCTCGTGTGCACTCTGAACGCTGGGATCAACCCTACTCATCGTGTGCACTCTGAGCGCTGGGATCAACCCTACTCATCATGTGCACTCTGAACACTCAGATCAACCCTACTCCTCGTGTGCACTCTGAGCGCTGGGATCAACCCTATCTCGCATGCACTCTGAACGCACTTATCAACCCCTACTCATCGTGGGCACTCTGAACGCTCAGATCAACCCTACTCATCGTGTGCATTCTGAACGCTCAGATCAACCCTGCTCATCGTGTGCATTCACCAACGCTCGGATCAACCCTACTCATCGTGTGCATTCTGAGCGCTGGGATCAACCCTACTCCTCGCGTGCATTCTGAACGCTCAGATCAACCCTACTCATTGTGTGTGCATTCTGAACGCTCAGATCAACCCTACTCATTGTGTGCATTCTGGAACGCTCAGATCAACCCCTACTCCGTGCATTCTGAACGCTGGGATCAACCCTACTCATCGTGTGCATTCTGAACGCTCAGATCAACCCTACTCACGTGCATTCTGAACACTCAGATCAACCCTACTCATCATGTGCACTCTGAGCGCTCAGATCAACCCTACTCCCTCGCATGCACTCTGAACGCTGGGATCAACCCTACTCGTGTGCATTCTGAACACTCAGATCAACCCTACTCATCATGTGCACTCTGAACGCTCAGATCAACCCTACTCCTCGCATGCATTCTGAGCACTCAGATCAACCCTACTCCTCGTGTGCATTCTGAACGCTCAGATCAACCCTACTCATTGTGTGCATTCTGAACGGCTCAGATCAACCCTACTCATCGTGTGCATTCTGAACGCTGGGATCAACCCTACTCCTCGTGTGCATTCTGAACGGCTCAGATCAACCCTACTCCTCGCGTGCATTCTCCTGGAACGCTCAGATCAACCCTTCTCATTGTGTGCATTCTGAACGCTCAGATCAACCCTACTCATCGTGTTCATTCTGAACGCGGGGATCAACCCTACTCCTCGTGTGCATTCTGAACGCTCAGATCAACCCTGCTCCTCGTGTGCATTCTGAACGCTCAGATCAACCCCTACTCATTGTGTGCACTCTGAACGCTCGTAGATCAACCCTGCTCATCGTGTGCATTCTGAACGCTCAGATCAACCCTACTCCGTGTGCCCTGAGCGCTCAGATCAACCCTACTCCTCGTGTGCATTCTGAGCGCCAGATCAACCCTACTCCTCGTGTGCACTCTGAACGCTCAGATCAACCCTACCGCGTGCATTCTGGAGGCGCTCAGATCAACCCTACTCATCGTGTGCATTCTGAACGCCGGCTAAACCCTGGATCACACCCCTACTCCTCGCGTGCATTCTGAACGCTCAAGATTGGCTTCTCTGCGTGCACTCAGCAGACGAAATCTAGCAACGGCTCTGGATTTGACTCCAGATTTGAATTTTACAAACACACACCCGAAATCGTCAAACGTTTAGCTAGTCACTTGTTATGCTAACAAGCTAGCACGCGGTTGCATAGCAACAGCGTCAACTTCGCGTGTAGACAGGCGACGCTCTAAGTACGCTCAACTGAAACGATACCGTTTGGTTTACAGTATACTAAAGTTAACTAATAGTATATACTCATTAAGTATGTAGTATACAGTATGGTAGTATGGAGTATTCAAACACAGCAGTGAACTAATAGTATATAGTATATACTCATTAAGTATGTAGTGTACAGTATGGTAGTATGGGTATTCGAACACAGCAGTGAACTAATAGTATATAGTATATACTCATTAAGTATGTAGTGTACAGTATGGTAGTATGGGTATTTGAACACAGCAGTGAACTAATAGTATACTCATTAAGTAGGTAGTATACAGTATGGTAGTATGGGTATTCGAACACAGCAGTGAACTAATAGTATATTGTATATACTCATTAAGTAGGTAGTATACAGTATGGTAGTATGGGTATTAGAACACAGCAGTGAACTAATAGTATATAGTATATACTCATTAAGTATGTAGTATACAGTATGGTAGTA
>NW_026288426.1:0-6720 GCF_023373465.1 Oncorhynchus keta
AGCTTCAGTCTTCTACTTGTAACCCATAGCTTCAATCTTCTACTGCTAACCTTCAGCTTCGGTCTTCTACGCTAACCCATCAGCTTCAGATCTTCTACTGCTAACCTTCAGCTTCACTCTTCTACAGCTAACCCACAGCTTCAGTCCTTCTACTGCTAACCTTCAGCTTCAGTCTTCTACAGCTGACCACAGCTTCAGTCCTCTACAGCCAGCCCAGCTTCAGTCTTCTACAGCTAACCCACAGCTTCAGTCTTCTACAGCTAACCCAGAGCTTCAGTCTTCTACAGCTAACCCACAGCTTCAGTCTTCTACTGCTAACCCACAGCTTCAGTATTCTACTCGCTAACCTTCAGCTTCAGTCTTCTACAGCTAACCCACAGCTTCAGTCTTCTACTGCTAACCTTCAGCTTCAGTCTTCTACAGCCAACACATAGCTTCAGTCCTCTACTACTAACCCATAGCTTCAGTCGTCTACTACTAAGCCACATCTTCAGTCTTCTACAGCTAACCCACAGCTTCAGTCTTCTACAGCTAACCCACAGCTTCAGTCTTCTACTTGTAACCCACAGCTTCAATCTTCTACTGCTAACCTTCAGCTTCAGTCTTCTACAGCTAACCCACAGCTTCAGTCTTCTACTGCTAACCTTCAGCTTCAGTCTTCTACAGCTAACCCACAGCTTCAGTCTCTCTACTACTAACCTTACAAGCTTCAGTCGTTCTACTACTAACACACAGCTTCAGTCTTCTACTACTAACCCACTACAGCTTCAGTCCTCTCTACTAACCCTACAGCTTCAGTCCTCTACTACTAACTCTTAGCTTATCTAACCCACAGCTTCAGTCATCTCTACTAACCCATCAGCTTCTACGTCATCCTTCTACTACTAACCCACAGCTTCAGTCCTCTACTACTAACCCACAGCTTCAGTCCTCTACTGCTAACCCACAGCTTCAGTCCTCTACTACTAATGCACAGCTTCAGTCTTCTCCACTAACCCACAGCTTCAGTCTTCTACTACTAACCCACAGCTTCAGTCTTCTACTACTAACCATTAGCTTCAGTCTTCTACTGCTAAGCTTCAGCTTCAGTCTTCTACTAGCTAACCCACAGCTTCAGTCCTCTACTACTAACCCACAGCTTCAGTCTTCTACTTGAAACCCACAGCTTCAGTCTTCTACTACTAACCCACAGCTTCAGTCTTCTACTACTAACCCACAGCTTCAGTCTTCTACTGCTAACCCACAGCTTCAGTCCTCTGCTAACCCACAGCTTCAGTCCTCTACTACTACTCACAGCTCACAGTCCTCGACTACTAACCCACAGCTGTCGGTCTTCTACTACTAACCCACAGCTTCAGTCCTCTACTACTAACCCACAGCTTCAGTCTTCTACTGCTAACCTTCAGCTTCAGTCTTCTACAGCTAATCACAGCTTCAGTCTTCTACTGCTAACCTTCAGCTTCAGTCTTCTACAGCCAACACATAGCTTCAGTCCTCTACTACTAACCCATAGCTTCAGTCGTCTACTACTAACCCACAGCTTCAGTCTTCTACAGCTAACCCACAGCTTCAGTCTTCTACAGCTAACCCACAGCTTCAGTCTTCTACTTGTAACCCACAGCTTCAATCTTCTACTGCTAACCCACAGCTTCAGTCTTCTACTGCTAACCTTCAGCTTCAGTCTTCTACAGCTAACCCACAGCTTCAGTCTTCTACTGCTAACCTTCAGCTTCAGTCTTCTACAGCTAACCCAGAGCTTCAGTCTTCTACTGCTAACCCACAGCTTCAGTCTTCTACAGCTAACCACAGCTTCAGTCCTCTACTACTAACCCACTAGCTTCAGTCGTCTACTACTAACCCACAGCTTCAGTCTTCTACTGCTAACCCACAGCTTCAGTCCTCTACTACTAACCCACAGCTTCAGTCTTCTACTTCTAACCCACAGCTTCAGTCTTCTACTCGCTAACTCTACACAGCTTCAGTCCTCTACTACTAACCCACAGCTTCAGTCTTCTACTGCTAACCCACAGCTTCAGTCTTCTACTGCTAACCCTAGCTTCAGTCTTCTACTAACCCACAGCTTCAGTCTTCTACTACTAACCCACAGCTTCAGTCCTCTACTACTAACCCACAGCTTCAGTCCTCTACTACTAACCCACAGCTTCAGTCTTCTACTACTAACCCACAGCTTCAGTCTTCTACTACTAACCCACAGCTTCAGTCTTCTACTGCTAACCCACAGCTTCAGTCTTCTACTACTAACCCACAGCTTCAGTCTCTACTACTAACCCACAGCTTCAGTCTTCTACTACTAACCCACAGCTTCAGTCTCTACTACTAACCCACAGCTTCAGTCTTCTACTACTAACCCACAGCTTCAGTCTTCTACTACTAACCCACAGCTTCAGTCTTCTACTAGCTAACCCACAGCTTCAGTCTTCTACAGCTAACCCACAGCTTCAGTCTTCTACTGCTAACCCACAGCTTCAGTCTTCTACAGCTAACCCACAGCTTCAGTCTTCTACTAGCTAACGCACAGCTTCAGTCTTCTACTACTAACCCAGTCAGTCTTCACTAACCTACAGCTTCAGTCTTCTACTACTAACCCACAGCTTCAGTCTTCTACTGCTAACCCACAGTTCAGTCTTCTACTACTAACCCACAGCTTCAGTCTTCTACAGCTAACCCACAGCTTCAGTCTTCTACTGCTAACCCACAGCTTCAGTCTTCCACAGCTCACCCACAGCTTCAGTCCTCTACTGCTAAACCTACTAGCTATGCACAGTTCAGTCTTCTACTACTAATCCACAGCTTCAGTCTTCTACTGCTAATCCACAGCTTCAGTCTTCTACTAGCTAACCCACAGCTTCAGTCTTCTACTGCTAACCCACAGCTTCAGTCTTCTACTACTAACCCACAGCTTCAGTCTTCTACAGCTAACCCACAGCTTCAGTCTTCTACTGCTAACCCACAGCTTCAGTCTTCTACAGCTAACCCACAGCTTCAGTCCTCTACTGCTAACCCACAGCTTCAGTCTCTACTGCTAACCCACAGCTTCAGTCTTCTACTGCTAACCCACAGCTTCAGTCTTCTACTACTAACCCACAGCTTCAGTCTTCTACTGCTAATGCACAGTGTCAGTCTTCTACTACTAACCCACAGCTTCAGTCTTCCACAGCTAACCCACAGCTTCAGTTTTCTACTGCTAACCTTCAGCTTCAGTCTTCTAAAGCTAACCCACAGCTTCAGTCTTCTACTGCTAACCTTCAGCTTTAGTCTTCTACAGCCAACACATAGCTTCAGTCCTCTACTACTAACCCATAGCTTCAGTCGTCTACTACTAAGCCACAGCTTCAGTCTTCTACAGCTAACCCACAGCTTCAGTCTTCTACAGCTAACCCACAGCTTCAGTCTTCTACTTGTAACCCACAGCTTCAGTCTTCTACTGCTAACCTTCAGCTTCAGTCTTCTACAGCTAACCCACAGCTTCAGTCTTCTACTGCTAACCTTCAGCTTCAGTCTTCTACAGCTAACCCACAGCTTCAGTCCTCTACTACTAACCCATAGCTTCAGTCGTCTACTACTAAGCCACAGCTTCAGTCTTCTACAGCTAACCCACAGCTTCAGTCTTCTACAGCTAACCCACAGCTTCAGTCTTCTACTTGTAACCCACAGCTTCAGTTTTCTACTGCTAACCTTCAGCTTCAGTCTTCTAAAGCTAACCCACAGCTTCAGTCTTCTACTGCTAACCTTCAGCTTCAGTCTTCTACAGCCAACACATAGCTTCAGTCCTCTACTACTAACCCATAGCTTCAGTCGTCTACTACTAAGCCACAGCTTCAGTCTTCTACAGCTAACCCACAGCTTCAGTCTTCTACAGCTAACCCACAGCTTCAGTCTTCTACTTGTAACCCACAGCTTCAGTCTTCTACTGCTAACCTTCAGCTTCAGTCTTCTACAGCTAACCCACAGCTTCAGTCTTCTACTGCTAACCTTCAGCTTCAGTCTTCTACAGCTAACCCACAGCTTCAGTCCTCTACTAGCTAACCCATAGCTTCAGTCGTCTACTACTAACCCACAGCTTCAGTCTTCTACAGCTAACCCACAGCTTCAGTCCTCTACTACTAACCCACAGCTTCAGTCTTCTACTTGAAACCCACAGCTTCAGTCTTCTACTAGCTAACTCCACAGCTTCAGTCCTTCTACTGCTAACCCACAGCTTCAGTCCTCTACTACTAATCCACAGCTTCAGTCCTCTACTGCTAACCCACAGCTTCAGTCCTCTACTGCTAACCCACAGCTTCAGTCTTCTACTACTAACCCACAGCTTCAGTCTTCTACTACTAACCCACAGCTTCAGTCCTCTACTACTAACCCACAGCTTCAGTCCTCTACTACTAACCCACAGCTTCAGTCTTCTACTACTAACCCACAGCTTCAGTCCTCTACTACTAACCCACAGCTTCAGTCTTCTACTGCTAACCTTCAGCTTCAGTCTTCTACAGCTAACACACAGCTTCAGTCTTCTACTGCTAACCTTCAGCTTCAGGCTTCTACAGCTAACCCAGAGTTTCAGTCTTCTACAGCTAACCCACAGCTTCAGTATTCTACTTGTAACCCACAGCTTCAATCTTCTACTGCTAACCCACAGCTTCAGTCTTCTACTGCTAACCTTCAGATTCAGTCTTCTACAGCTAACCCACAGCTTCAGTCTTCTACTGCTAACCTTCAGCTTCAGTCTTCTACAGCTAACCCAGAGTTTCAGTCTTCTACAGCTAACCCACAGCTTCAGTCTTCTACTGCTAACCCACAGCTTCAGTCTTCTACTGCTAACCCTCAGCTTCAGTCTTCTACAGCTAACCCACAGCCTCAGTCTTCTACTGCTAACCTTCAGCTTCAGTCTTCTACAGCCAACACACAGCTTCAGTCCTCTACTACTAACCCATAGCTTCAGTCGTCTACTACTAACCAACAGCTTCAGTCTTCTACAGCTAACCCACAGCTTCAGTCTTCTACAGCTAACCCACAGCTTCAGTCTTCTACTTGTAACCCATAGCTTCAATCTTCTACTGCTAACCTTCAGCTTCAGTCTTCTACAGCTAACCCACTACTTCAGACTTCTACTGCTAACCTTCAGCTTCACTCTTCTACAGCTAACCCACAGCTTCAGTCTTCTACTGCTAACCTTCAGCTTCAGTCTTCTACAGCTGACCCACAGCTTCAGTCTTCTACAGCCAACCCAGCTTCAGTCTTCTACAGCTAACCCACAGCTTCAGTCTTCTACAGCTAACCCAGAGTTTCAGTCTTCTACAGCTAACCCACAGCTTCAGTCTTCTACTGCTAACCCACAGCTTCAGTATTCTACTGCTAACCTTCAGCTTCAGTCTTCTACAGCTAACCCACAGCTTCAGTCTTCTACTGCTAACCTTCAGCTTCAGTCTTCTACAGCCAACACACAGCTTCAGTCCTCTACTACTAACCCATAGCTTCAGTCGTCTACTACTAAGCCACATCTTCAGTCTTCTACAGCTAACCCACAGCTTCAGTCTTCTACAGCTAACCCACAGCTTCAGTCTTCTACTTGTAACCCACAGCTTCAATCTTCTACTGCTAACCTTCAGCTTCAGTCTTCTACAGCTAACCCACAGCTTCAGTCTTCTACTGCTAACCTTCAGCTTCAGTCTTCTACAGCTAACCCACAGCTTCAGTCCTCTACTACTAACCCATAGCTTCAGTCGTCTACTACTAACACACAGCTTCAATCTTCTACTACTAACCCACAGCTTCAGTCCTTCTACTACTAACCCACAGCTTCAGTCCTCTACTACTAACCCACAGCTTCAGTCCTCTACTACTAATGCACAGCTCCAGTCTTCTCTACTAACCCACAGCTTCAGTCTTCTACTTCATCCTTCTACTACTAACCCACAGCTTCAGTCCTCTACTACTAATCCACAGCTTCAGTCCTCTACTGCTAACCCACAGCTTCAGTCCTCTACTACTAACCCACAGCTTCAGTCTTCTACTACTAACCCACAGCTTCAGTCTTCTACTACTAACCCACAGCTTCAGTCCTCTACTACTAACCCACAGCTTCAGTCTTCTGCTACTAACCCACAGCTTCAGTCTTCTACTGCTAACCCACAGCTTCAGTCCTCTACTACTAACCCAC
Source organism: Oncorhynchus keta (assembly GCF_023373465.1). Lineage (NCBI taxonomy): Eukaryota > Metazoa > Chordata > Actinopteri > Salmoniformes > Salmonidae > Oncorhynchus > Oncorhynchus keta. The sequence goes on from NW_026288426.1 coordinate 6,173, forward strand.
AGCTTCAGTCTTCTACTGCTAACCTTCAGCTTCAGTCTTCTACAGCTAACACACAGCTTCAGTCTTCTACTGCTAACCTTCAGCTTCAGTCTTCTACAGCTAACCCATAGCTTCAGTCTTCTACTACTAACCCACAGCTTCAGTCTTCTACATGCTAACCCACAGCTTCAATCTTCTACTGCTAACCCACAGCTTCAGTCTTCTACTGCTAACCTTCAGCTTCAGTCTTCTACAGCTAACCCACAGCTTCAGTCTTCTACTGCTAACCTTCAGCTTCAGTCTTCTACTAGCTAACCTCACAGCTTCAGTCTTCTACAGCTAACCCACAGCTTCAGTCTTCTACTGCTAACCCACAGCTTCAGTCTTCTACTAGCTAACCCACAGCTTCAGTCTTCTACTAGCTAACCCACAGCTTCAGTCTTCTACTGCTAACCTACAGCTTCAGTCTTCTACAGCTAACCCACAGCTTCAGTCCTCTACTACTAACCCATAGCTTCAGTCTTCTACTAGCTAACCCACAGCTTCAGTCTTCTACAGCTCACAGCTTC
>NW_026288427.1:0-4461 GCF_023373465.1 Oncorhynchus keta
GTGTCCATACCGCTGTGTGTCCATACTGCTGTGTGTGTCTATACTACTGTGTGTCCATACCGCTGTGTGTCCATACCGCTGTGTGTACCATACTGCTGTGAGTGTCTATACCGCTGTGTGTCTATACTGCTGTGAGTGTCTATACCGCTGTGTGTCCATACTGCTGTGAGTGTCTATACCGCTGTGTGTCCATACTGCTGTGGAGTGTCTATACCGCTGTGTGTCCATACTGCTGTGAGTGTCTATACCGCTGTGTGTCCATACCGCTGTGAGTGTCTATACCGCTGTGTGTCCATACCGCTGTGAGTGTCTATACCGCTGTGTGTCCATACTGCTGTGAGTGTCTATACCGCTGTGTGTCTATACCGCTGTGTGTCCATACTGCTGTGAGTGTCTATACCGCTGTGTGTCCATACTGCTGTGAGTGTCTATACCGCTGTGTGTCCATACTGCTGTGGTGTCTATACCGCTGTGACGTCTATACCGCTGTGTGTCCATACTGCTGTGAGTGTCTATACCGCTGTGTGTCCATACTGCTGTGAGTGTCTATACCGCTGTGTGTCCATACTGCTGTGAGTGTCTATACCGCTGTGTGTCCATACTGCTGTGAGTGTCTATACCGCTGTGAGTGTCTATACCGCTGTGTGTCCATACTGCTGTGAGTGTCTATACCGCTGTGTGTCCATACTGCTGTGAGTGTCTATACCGCTGTGTGTCCATACCACTGTAGTGTCCATACTGCTGTGAGTGTCTATACCGCTGTGTGTCCATACTGCTGTGAGTGTCTATACCGCTGTGTGTCCATACTGCTGTGAGTGTCTATACCGCTGTGTGTCCATACTGCTGTGAGTGTCTATACCGCTGTGTGTCCATACTGCTGTGAGTGTCTATACCGCTGTGTGTCCATACTGCTGTGAGTGTCTATACCGCTGTGTGTCCATACCGCTGTGTGTCCATACTGCTGTGAGTGTCTATACCGCTGTGTGTCCATACTGCTGTGAGTGTCTATACCGCTGTGTGTCCATACTGCTGTGAGTGTCTATACCGCTGTGTGTCCATACTGCTGTGAGTGTCTATACCGCTGTGTGTCCATACTGCTGTGAGTGTCTATACCGCTGTGTGTCCATACCGCTGTGTGTCCATACTGCTGTGAGTGTCTATACCGCTGTGTGTGTCTATACCGCTGTGTGTCCATACTGCTGTGAGTGTCTATACCGCTGTGTGTCCATACTGCTGTGAGTGTCTATACTGCTGTGTGTCCATACCGCTGTGTGTCCATACTGCTGTGTGTCCATACCGCTGTGTGTCTATACCGCTGTGTGTGTCCATACCGCTGTGTGTCCATACTGCTGTGAGTGTCTATACCGCTGTGTGTCCATACTGCTGTGAGTGTCTATACCGCTGTGTGTCCATACTGCTGTGAGTGTCTATACCGCTGTGTGTCCATACTGCTGTGTGTCCATACTGCTGTGAGTGTCTATACCGCTGTGTGTCCATACCGCTGTGTGTCCATACTGCTGTGAGTGTCTATACCGCTGTGTGTCCATACTGCTGTGAGTGTCTATACCGCTGTGTGTCCATACTGCTGTGAGTGTCTATACCGCTGTGTGTCCATACCGCTGTGAGTGTCCATACTGCTGTGAGTGTCTATACCGCTGTGTGTCCATACTGCTGTGTGTAACCATACGGCTGTGAGTGTCTATACCGCTGTGTGTCCATACTGCTGTGAGTGTCTATACCGCTGTGTGTCCATACTGCTGTGTGTCCATACGGCTGTGAGTGTCTATACTGCTGTGAGTGTCTATACTGCTGTGTGTCCATACTGCTGTGAGTGTCTATACCGCTGTGTGTCCATACTGCTGTGAGTGTCTATACCGCTGTGTGTCCATACCGCTGTGTGTCCATACCGCTGTGAGTGTCTATACCGCTGTGTGTCCATACTGCTGTGAGTGTCTATACCGCTGTGCTGTCCATACTGCTGTGAGTGTCCATACTGCTGTGAGTGTCTATACCGCTGTGTGTCCATACCGCTGTGGTGTCCATACTGCTGTGTGTGTCTATACTGCTGTGAGTGTCTATACTGCTGCTGTGTCCATGTGTGTGTCCATACTGCTGTGAGTGTCTATACCGCTGTGTGTCCATACCGCTGTGTGTCCATACTGCTGTGAGTGTCTATACCGCTGTGTGTCCATACTGCTGTGAGTGTCTATACCACTGTGTTGTCCATACCACTGTGTGTCCATACTGCTGTGTGTCCATACTGCTGTGAGTGTCTATACCACTGTGTGTGTCCATACCGCTGTATGTCCATACTGCTGTGTGTCCATACTGCTCTGAGTGTCTATACCGCTGTGTGTGTCTATACCACTGTATGTCCATACCGCTGTGTGTCCATACTGCTGTGAGTGTCTATGCCACTGTGTGTCCATACTGCTGTGAGTGTCTATACCGCTGTGTGTGTCCATACCGCTGTGTGTCCATACTGCTGTGAGTGTCTATACCGCTGTGTGTCTATACCGCTGTGAGTGTCTATACCGCTGTGTGTCCATACCGCTGTGAGTGTCTATACCGCTGTGTGTCCATACTGCTGTGAGTGTCTATACCGCTGTGTGGTCCATACCGCTGTGTGTCCATACTGCTGTGTGTGTCTATACCGCTGTGTGTCCATACTGCTGTGTGTGTCTATACCGCTGTGTGTCCATACTGCTGTGAGTGTCTATACCGCTGTGTGTGTCCGTACCGCTGTGTGTCCATACTGCTGTGAGTGTCTATACCGCTGTGTGTGTCCATACCGCTGAGTGTGTCCATACCGCTGTGTGTCCATACCGCTGTGTGTCCATACCGCTGTGTGTCCATACCGCTGTGTGTCTATACCGCTGTGTGTCCATACTGCTGTGAGTGTCTATACCGCTGTGTGTCCATACCGCTGTGTGTTCATACCGCTGTGTGTCCATACTGCTGTGAGTGTCTATACCGCTGTGTGTCCATACCGCTGTGTGTCCATACTGCTGTGTGTCCATACCGCTGTGTGTCCATACTGCTGTGAGTGTCTATACCGCTGTGTGTCCATACCGCTGTGTGTCCATACCGCTGAGTGTGTCCATACCGCTGTGTGTCCATACCGCTGTGAGTGTCCATACCAGCTGTGTGTCCATACCGCTGTGTGTCCATACTGCTGTGAGTGTCTATGCCGCTGTGTGTCCATACGCTGCATGTGTGTGTCTATACCGCTGTACGTGTATGCCATGCTGTGTGTCCATACTGCTGTGAGTGTCTATACCGCTGTGTGTCCATACTGCTGTGAGTCCATACCGCTGTGTGTCCATACCGCTGTGTGTCTATACCGCTGTGTGTCCATACTGCTGTGAGTGTCTATACCGCTGTGTGTCCATACCGCTGTGTGTCCATACTGCTGTGATGTCTATACCGCTGTGGTGTCCATACCGCTGTGTGTCCATACTGCTGTGAGTGTCTATACCGCTGTGAGTGTCTATACCGCTGTGTGTCCATACTGCTGTGAGTGTCTATACCGCTGTGTGTCCATGCCATGTGTGTCCATACTGCTGTGAGTGTCTATACCGCTGTGTGTCCATACCGCTGTGTGGTCCATACTGCTGTGAGTGTCTATACCGCTGTGTGTCCATACTGCTGTGTGTCCATACCGCTGTGTGTCCATACTGCTGTGTGTCCATACTGCTGTGAGTGTCTATACTGCTGTGTGTCCATACCGCTGTGTGTCTATACCGCTGTGTGTCCATACTGCTGTGAGTGTCTATACCACTGCTGTGTCCATACCGCTGTGTGTCCATACTGCTGTGAGTGTCTATACCAGCTGTATGTCCATACTGCTGTGAGTGTCTATACCGCTGTGTGTCCATACTGCTGTGGAGTGTCTATACCGCTGTGTGTCATACTGCTGTGTGTCCATACCGCTGTGAGTGTCTATACCACTGTGGTGTCCATACTGCTGTGAGTGTCTATGCCGCGTGTGTCCATACTGCTGTGAGTGTCTATACCGCTGTGTGTCTATACCGCTGTGTGTCCATACTGCTGTGAGTGTCCATACCGCTGTGAGTGTCTATACCGCTGTGTGTCCATACTGCTGTGAGTGTCTATACCGCTGTGTGTCCATACCGCTGTGTGTCCATACTGCTGTGAGTGTCCATACTCGCTGTGTGTGTCCATTCAGGCTGTGTGCATCCATGCTGGGCTGTGTGTACCTATACCGCTGTGTGTCCATGCCGCTGTGTGTGTCCATACTGGCTGTGTGTGTCCATACCGCTGTGTGTCCATTCGGGCTGTGAGGTGTCTATACCGCTATTGTAATCCCGTGCCGCTGTGTGTCCATTCTGCTGTGAGCGTCTATACCGCTGTGTGTGTCCATACCGCTGAGTGTGTCCATACCGCTGTGTATCCATACCGCTGTGTGTGTCTATACCACTGTGTGTGTCCATACCGCTT
>NW_026288428.1:0-3600 GCF_023373465.1 Oncorhynchus keta
CTAGTGTTGTGTTGAATAGGGGGTGGGAGCTAGTGTTGTGTTGAATAAGGGTGGGGCTTGTGTTTGTTGTACTAGTGTTGTGTTGAATAGGGGTGGGAGCTAGTGTGTTGTGTGTACTAGTGTTGTGTTGAATAGGGGTGGGGCTAGTGTTGTGTACTAGTGTTGTGTTGAATAGGGGTGGGGCTAGTGTTGTGTACTAGTGTTGTGTACTAGTGTTGTGTTGAATAGGGGTGGGGCTAGTGTTGTGTGTTGAATAGGGGTGGGGCTAGTGTTGTGTACTAGTGTTGTGTTGAATAGGGGTGGGGCTAGTGTTGTGTACTAGTGTTGTGTACTAGTGTTGTGTTGAATAGGGGTGGGGCTAGTGTTGTGTACTAGTGTTGTGTACTAGTGTTGTGTTGAATAGGGGTGGGGCTAGTGTTGTGTACTAGTGTTGTGTTGAATAGGGGTGGGGCTAGTGTTGTGTACTAGTGTTGTGTTGAATAGGGGTGGGGCTAGTGTTGTGTACTAGTGTTGTGTACTAGTGTTGTGTGGAATAGGGGTGGGGCTAGTGTTGTGTACTAGTGTTGTGTTGAATAGGGGTGGGGCTAGTGTTGTGTACTAGTGTTGTGTTGAATAGGGGTGGGGCTAGTGTTGTGTACTAGTGTTGTGTACTAGTGTTGTGTTGAATAGGGGTGGGGCTAGTGTTGTGTACTAGTGTTGTGTACTAGTGTTGTGTTGAATAGGGGTGGGGCTAGTGTTGTGTACTAGTGTTGTGTACTAGTGTTGTGTTGAATAGGGGTGGGGCTAGTGTTGTGTACTAGTGTTGTGTACTAGTGTTGTGTTGAATAGGGGTGGGGCTAGTGTTGTGTTGAATAGAATGGGGTGGGGCTAGTGTTGTGTACTAGTGTTGTGTTGAATAGGGGTGGGGCTAGTGTTGTGTACTAGTGTTGTGTACTAGTGTTGTGTTGAATAGGGGGTAGGGTGCTAGTGTTGTGTTGAATAGGGGTGGGGCTAGTGTTGTGTACTAGTGTTGTGTTGAATAGGGGTGGGGCTAGTGTTGTGTTGAATAGGGGTGGGGCTAGTGTTGTGTACTAGTGTTGTGTACTAGTGTTGTGTTGAATAGGGGTGGGGCTAGTGTTGTGTACTAGTGTTGTGTTGAATTGGGGTGGGGCTAGTGTTGTGTACTAGTGTTGTGTTGAATAGGGGTGGGGCTAGTGTTGTGTACTAGTGTTGTGTACTAGTGTTGTGTTGAATAGGGGTGGGGCTAGTGTTGTGTTGAATAGGGGTGGGGCTAGTGTTGTGTTGAATAGGGGTGGGGCTAGTGTTGTGTACTAGTGTTGTGTTGAATAGGGGTGGGGCTAGTGTTGTGTACTAGTGTTGTGTTGAATAGGGAGTGGGGCTAGTGTTGTGTACTAGTGTTGTGTTGAATAGGGGTGGGGCTAGTGTTGTGTACTAGTGTTGTGTACTAGTGTTGTGTTGAATAGGGGTGGAGCTAGTGTTGTGTACTAGTGTTGTGTTGAATAGGGGTGGGGCTAGTGTTGTGTTGAATAGGGGTGGGGCTAGTGTTGTGTTGAATAGGGGTGGGGCTAGTGTTGTGTTGAATAGGGGTGGGGCTAGTGTTGTGTACTAGTGTTGTGTTGAATAGGGGTGGGGCTAGTGTTGTGTACTAGTGTTGTGTTGAATAGGGAGTGGGGCTAGTGTTGTGTACTAGTGTTGTGTTGAATAGGGGTGGAGCTAGTGTTGTGTACTAGTGTTGTGTACTAGTGTTGTGTTGAATAGGGAGTGGGAGCTAGTGTTGTGTTGAATAGGGGTGGGGCTAGTGTTGTGTACTAGTGTTGTGTTGAATAGGGGTGGGGCTAGTGTTGTGTACTAGTGTTGTGTACTAGTGTTGTGTTGAATAGGGGTGGGGCTAGTGTTGTGTACTAGTGTTGTGTACTAGTGTTGTGTTGAATAGGGGTGGGGCTAGTGTTGTGTACTAGTGTTGTGTTGAATAGGGGTGGGGCTAGTGTTGTGTACTAGTGTTGTGTTGAATAGGGGTGGGGCTAGTGTTGTGTTGAATAGGGGTGGGGACTAGTGTTGTGTTGAATAGGGGTGGGGCTAGTGTTGTGTACTAGTGTTGTGTTGAATAGGGGTGGGGCTAGTGTTGTGTTGAATAGGGGTGGGGCTAGTGTTGTGTACTAGTGTTGTGTTGAATAGGGGTGGGGCTAGTGTTGTGTACTAGTGTTGTGTTGAATAGGGGTGGGGCTAGTGTTGTGTACTAGTGTTGTGTACTAGTGTTGTGTTGAATAGGGGTGGGTGCTAGTGTTGTGTTGAATAGGGGTGGGGCTAGTGTTGTGTACTAGTGTTGTGTACTAGTGTTGTGTTGAATAGGGGTGGGGCTAGTGTTGTGTACTAGTGTTGTGTTGAATAGGGGTGGGGCTAGTGTTGTGTACTAGTGTTGTGTTGAATAGGGGTGGGGCTAGTGTTGTGTACTAGTGTTGTGTACTAGTGTTGTGTTGAATAGGGGTGGGGCTAGTGTTGTGTACTAGTGTTGTGTACTAGTGTTGTGTTGAATAGGGGTGGGGCTAGTGTTGTGTTGAATAGGGGTGGGGCTAGTGTTGTGTACTAGTGTTGTGTACTAGTGTTGTGTTGAATAGTAGGTGGGTACTAGTGTTGTGTTGAATAGGGGTGGGGCTAGTGTTGTGTACTAGTGTTGTGTACTAGTGTTGTGTTGAATAGGGGTGGGGCTAGTGTTGTGTACTAGTGTTGTGTACTAGTGTTGTGTTGAATAGGGGTGGGGCTAGTGTTGTGTACTAGTGTTGTGTACTAGTGTTGTGTTGAATAGGGGTGGGGCTAGTGTTTGTGTACTAGTGTTGTGTACTAGTGTTGTGTTGAATATGGGTGGGGCTAGTGTTGTGTACTAGTGTTGTGTACTAGTGTTGTGTTGAATAGGGGTGGGGCTAGTGTTGTGTACTAGTGTTGTGTACTAGTGTTGTGTTGAATAGGGGTGGGGCTAGTGTTGTGTACTAGTGTTGTGTACTAGTGTTGTGTTGAATAGGGGTGGGGCTAGTGTTGTGTTGAATAGGGGTGGGGCTAGTGTTGTGTACTAGTGTTGTGTACTAGTGTTGTGTTGAATAGGGGTGGGGCTAGTGTTGTGTACTAGTGTTGTGTACTAGTGTTGTGTTGAATAGGGGTGGGGCTAGTGTTGTGTACTAGTGTTGTGTACTAGTGTTGTGTTGAATAGGGGTGGGGCTAGTGTTGTGTTGAATAGGGGTGGGGCTAGTGTTGTGTACTAGTGTTGTGTGCTAGTGTTGTGTTGAATAGGGGTGGGGCTAGTGTTGTGTACTAGTGTTGTGTTGAATAGGGGTGGGGCTAGTGTTGTGTACTAGTGTTGTGTACTAGTGTTGTGTTGAATAGGGGTGGGGCTAGTGTTGTGTACTAGTGTTGTGTTGAATAGGGGTGGGGCTAGTGTTTGTGTACTAGTGTTGTGTTGAATAGGGGTGGGGCTAGTGTTGTGTACTAGTGTTGTGTACTAGTGTTGTGTTGAATAGGGGTGGGGCTAGTGTTGTGTACTAGTGTTGTGTTGAATAGGGGTGGGGCTAGTGTTTGTGTACTAGTGTTGTGTTGAATAGGGGTGGGGCT
>NW_026288429.1:0-6351 GCF_023373465.1 Oncorhynchus keta
CCACAACTATAGACACTCACTACCACAACTATAGACACTCACGTTACACAACCATATGCCACTCACCACCACAACTATAGACACCTCACCAACACAACTCCAGACACTCACTACCACAACTATAGACACTTCACTACCACAACTATTGACACTCACTACCACAACGGACACACCTACTAACACAACTATAGACACTCACTAACACAACTATAGACACTCACTAACACAACTATAGGCACTCACTAACACAACTACACCACAACTATAGACACTCACTAACACAACTATAGACACTCACTAACACAACTATACCCACAACTATAGACACTCACTAACACAACTATAGACACTCACTACCACAACTATAGACACTCACTAACACAACTATAGACACTCACTACACAACTATACCCACAACTATAGACACTCACTACCACAACTATAGACACTCACTACCACAACTATAGACACTACTCACTAACACAACTATAGACACTCACTAACACAACTATAGACACTCACTACCACAACTATAGACACTCACTACCACAACTATAGACACTCACTAACACAACTATGACACTCCAACACAACTATAGACACTCACTACACACAACTATAGACACTCACTACCACAACTATAGACACTCACTCAACACAACTATCACCCACAACTATAGACACTCACTAACACAACTATAGACACTCACTACACACAACTATAGCACAACTACAACTACTACCCACAACTATAGACACTCACTAACACAACTATACCCACAACTATAGACACTCACTAACACAACTATAGACACTCACTACACAACTATACCCACAACTATAGACACTCACTAACACAACTATAGACACTCACTACCACAACTATACCCACAACTATAGACACTCACTAACCACAACTATAGACACTCACTACCACAACTATAGACACTCACTACCACAACTATAGACACTCACTACCACAACTATAGACACTCACTACCACAACTATAGACACTCACTACCACAACTATAGACACTCACTACCACAACTATAGACACTCACTACCACAACTATAGACACTCACTAACACAACTATACCCACAACTATAGACACTCACTAACACAACTATAGACACTCACTAACACAACTATAGACACTACAACATAGACACTCACAACTATAGACACTCACTACCACAACTATAGACACTCACTAACACAACTATAGACACTCACTACCACAACTATAGACACTCACTACCACAACTATAGACACTCACTAACACAACTATAGACACTCACTACACAACTATACCCACAACTATAGACACTCACTACCACAACTATAGACACTCACTACCACAACTATACCCACTAACTATAGACACTCACTAACACAACTATAGACACTCACTACCACAACTATAGACACTCACTAACACAACTATAGACACTCACTAACACAACTATACCCACAACTATAGACACTCACTAACACAACTATACCCACAACTATAGACACTCACTACCACAACTATAGACACTCACTACCACAACTATAGACACTCACTACACACAACTATAGACACTCACTAACACAACTATAGACACTCACTAACACAACTATAGCACTCACTACAACTATAGACACTCACTAACACAACTATAGACACTCACTAACACAACTATAGACACTCACATCACACACAACTATAGACACTCACTACCACAACTATAGACACTCACTAACACAACTATACCCACAACTATAGACACTCACTAACACAACTATAGACACTCACTACCACAACTATAGACACTCCACTAACACAACTATAGACACTCACTAACACAACTATAGACACTCACTAACCAACTATAGACACTCACTACACACAACTATAGACACTCACTACCACAACTATAGACACTCACTACCACAACTATACCCACAACTATAGACACTCACTAACACAACTATAGACACTCACTACCACAACTATAGACACTCACTAACACAACTATAGACACTCACTACCACAACTATAGACACTCACTAACACAACTATAGACACTCACTACACACAACTATAGACACTCACTAACCACAACTATAGACACTCACTAACACAACTATACCCACAACTATAGACACTCACTAACCACAACTATAGACACTCACTAACACAACTATAGACACTCACAACTATAGACACTCACAACTATAGACACTCACTACCACAACTATAGACACTCACTACCACAACTATAGACACTCACTAACACAACTATAGACACTCACTACCACAACTATACCCACAAATACAGACACTCACTAACACAACTATAGACACTCACTACCACAACTATAGACACTCACTAACACAACTATAGACACTCACTACCACAACTATACCCACAACTACAGACACTCACTAACACAACTATAGACACTCACTACCACAACTATAGCCCACAACATACAGACACTACTAACACAACTATAGACACTCACTAACACAACTATACCCACAACTATAGACACTCACTAACACAACTATAGACACTCACTAACACAACTATAGACACTCACTAACACAACTATAGACACTCACTAACACAACTATACCCACAACTATAGACACTCACTAACACAACTACACCCACAACTATAGACACTCACTAACACAACTATACCCACAACTATAGACACTCACTAACACAACTACACCCACAACTATAGACACTCACTAACACAACTACACCCACAACTATAGACACTCACTAACACAACTATAGACACTCACTAACACAACTATAGACACTCACAACTAGACACTCACAACTATAGACACTCACTAACACAACTATACCCACAACTATAGACACTCACTAACACAACTATAGACACTCACTACCACAACAACTATAGACACTCACTACCACAACTATACCCACAACTATAGACACTCACTAACACAACTATAGACACTCACTAACACAACCCATTACTCCCCACTAACACAACCACCTACAACTATAGACACTACTGACACAAATTATAGACACTACTACCACAACTATACCACAACTATAGACACTTCAGTAACACAACTATACCTACAACTATAGGCACTACTAACACAACTATACCTACAACTATCACTACTACCACAACTATAGACACTCACTACCACAACTATATACACTCACTAACACAACTATAGACACTCACTACCACAACTATAGACACTCACTACCACAACTATAGACACTCACTACCACAATTATAGACATCACTACCACAACTATAGACACTACTAACACAACTATTGACACTACTAACACAACTATAGACACTACTAACACAACTATAGCACTCACTAACACAACAACACCCACAACTATAGACACTACTAACACAACTATAGACACTCACTACCACAACTATACCCACAACTATAGACACTACGAACACAACTATACCCACAACTATAGACACTACTAACACAACTATAGACACTCACTAACACAACTATAGACACTACTAACACAACTATAGACACTACTAACAAAACTATAGGCACTACTAACACAACTATAGACACTACTACCACAACTATACCTACAACTATAGACACTACTTACCACAACTATAGACACTTCAATAACACAAACTATAGACACTCTCACTACCACAATTATAGACACTTCACTACCACAACTATAGACACTACCAACACAACTATTGACACTCACTAACACAACTATAGACACTCACTAGCACAACTATAGGCACTCACTAACACAACAACACCCACAACTATAGACACTACACGAACACAACTATACCCACAACTATAGACACTCAGTAAATACAACTATACCTACAAACCATAGGGCACTACTAACACAACTATACCCACAACTATAGACACTACCAACACAACTATACACACTCACTAACACAACTATAGGCAATTTCACGAAACACAACTACACCCACAACTATAGATACTACTAACACAACTATAGACACTACTAACACAACTATAGGCACTTCACTAACACAACTACACCTACAAATATAGACACTACAAACACAACCATACCCACAATTATAGAAACTTCACTAACACAACTATACCCACAATGATAGACACTACTAACACAAACTATGTTTCACAACTATAGGGTACCTACTAAATACAACTCATACTTCCACAAACTATAGACACTTCACAAACACAACTATTGACACTACAACCACAAATTATAGACACTTCAATACCACAAACTATAGACACTACTAACACAACTATACCTACAACTATAGACACTCACTAACACAACTATACCTAACAACTATAGACATCATGATACAACTATACTCTACAACTATAGACATCACTAACACACGCTACCACAACTATAGACACCACTAACACAACTATACCCACAACTATAGTACTTTACTAACACACCATACCTACAACTATAGACACTCACTACCACAACTATACCTACAACTATAGACACTCACTACCACAACTATAGACACTCACTAACACAACTATAGACACTCACTAACACAACTATAGACACTCACTAACACAACTATAGACACTCACTAACACAACTATAGACACTCACTACCACAACTATACCCTACAACTATAGACACTCACTAACACAACTATAGACACTCACTAACACAACTATAGACACTCACTAACACAACTATAGACACTCACTAACACAACTATAGACACTCACTAACACAACTATAGACACTCACTAACACAACTATAGACACTCCACAACTATAGACACTCACTACCACAACTATAGCACACTCACTACCCACAACTATAGACACTCACTAACACAACTATACCCACAACTATAGACACTCACACTAACCCACAACTATAGACACTCACTAACACAACTACACCCACAACTATAGACACTCACTAACACAACTACACCCACAACTATAGACACTCACTAACTACAACTATAGACACTCACTAACACAACTATACCCACAACTATAGACACTCACTACCACAACTATAGACACTCACTACCACAACTATAGACACTCACTACCACAACTATAGACACTCACTACCACAACTATAGACACTCACTAACACAACTATAGACACTCACTACCACAACTATAGACACTCACTACCACAACTATAGACACTCACTAACACAACTATAGACACTCACTAACACAACTATAGACACTCACTAACACAACTATAGACACTCACTAACACAACTCACCAACTATAGACACTCACTAACACAACTATAGACACTCACTATCACAACTATACCCACAACTATAGACACTCATGAACACAACTATACCCACAACTATAGACACTCACTAACACAACTATAGACACTCACTAACACAACTATACCTACAACTATAGACACTCACTACCACAACTATAGACACTCACTAACACAACTATAGACACTCACTAACACAACTATAGACACTCACTACCACAACTATAGACACTCACTAACACAACTATAGACACTCAATAACACAACTACACATACAACTATAGACACTCACTAACACAACTACACCCACAACTATAGACACTCACTAACACACAACTATTAGACACTCACTAACACAACTATAGACACTCACTAACACAACTATAGGCACTCACTAACACAACTACACCCACAACTATAGACACTCACTAACACAACTACACCCACAACTATAGACACTCACTAACACAACTATACCCACAACTATAGACACTCACTAACACAACTACACCCACAACTATAGACACTCACTAACACAACTACACCCACAACTATAGACACTCACTAACACAACTATAGACACTCACTAACACAACTAACTACACCACAACTATAGACACTCACTGACCACAACTATAGACACTCACTAACACAACTATAGACACTCACTACCACAACTATAGACACTCACTACTAACACAACTATAGACACTCACTACCACAACTATAGGACTCACTCACTACACACAACTATAGACACTCACTAACCACAACTATAGACACTCACTACCACAACTATAGACACTCACTACCACAACTATAGACACTCACTAACACAACTATAGACACTCACTAACACAACTATTGACACTCACCAACACAACTATTGACACTCACTAACACAACTATAGGCACTCACTAACACAACTATAGGCACTCACTAACACAACTACACCCACAACTATAGACACTACAACCCCAACTACACCCACAACTATAGACACTCATTAACACAACTATACCCACAACTATAG
>NW_026288430.1:0-39418 GCF_023373465.1 Oncorhynchus keta
AGTTTACCAGTTCTCAGGTCAGCCTTTCTCATTATTCACCTATAGTTAGTGTTGAGTTTACCAGTTCTCAGGTCAGCCTTTTCTCATTATTCACCTATAGTTAGTGTCGAGTTTACCAGTTCTCAGGTCAGCCTTTTCTCATTATTCACCTATAGTTAGTGTCGAGTTTACCAGTTCTCAGGTCAGCCTTTTCTCATTATTCACCTATAGTTAGTGTCGAGTTTACCAGTTCTCAGGTCAGCCTTTTCTCATTATTCACCTATAGTTAGTGTCGAGTTTACCAGTTCTCAGGTCAGCCTTTTCTCATTATTCACCTATAGTTAGTGTCGAGTTTACCAGTTCTCAGGTCAGCCTTTTCTCATTATTCACCTATAGTTAGTGTCGAGTTTACCAGTTCTCAGGTCAGCCTTTTCTCATTATTCACCTATAGTTAGTGTTGAGTTTACCAGTTCTCAGGTCAGCCTTTTCTCATTATTCACCTATAGTTAGTGTTGAGTTTACCAGTTCTCAGGTCAGCCTTTTCTCATTATTCACCTATAGTTAGTGTTGAGTTTACCAGTTCTCAGGTCAGCCTTTTCTCATTATTCACCTATAGTTAGTGTTGAGTTTACCAGTTCTCAGGTCAGCCTTTTCTCATTATTCACCTATAGTTAGTGTCGAGTTTACCAGTTCTCAGGTCAGCCTTTTCTCATTATTCACCTATAGTTAGTGTTGAGTTTACCAGTTCTCAGGTCAGCCTTTTTCTCATTATTCACCTATAGTTAGTGTCGAGTTTACCAGTTCTCAGGTCAGCCTTTTCTCATTATTCACCCTCATAGCCTTTTCTCATTATTAGTGTGTCGAGTTTACCAGTTCTCAGGTCAGCCTATTCTCATTATTCACCTATAGTTAGTGTTGAGTTTACCAGTTCTCAGGTCAGCCTTTTCTCATTATTCACCTATAGTTAGTGTCGAGTTTACCAGTTCTCAGGTCAGCCTTTCCTCATTATTCACCTATAGTTAGTGTCGAGTTTACCAGTTCTCAGGTCAGCCTTTTCTCATTATTCACCTATAGTTAGTGTCGAGTTTACCAGTTCTCAGGTCAGCCTTTTCTGATTATTCACCTATAGTTAGTGTCGAGTTTATCAGTTCTCAGGTCAGCCTTTTCTCACTCAAGTGTTTGTGTACATTTTATAATACCTGGACCTGGTAAATCATTTTTTTGGCCTGACAGTTCTGTCCGAGATAGACTCCGCCTCTCACTCCAATGTTCTGATTTGGCCGCATTTCTTTCCCATCGATGACCACTCTTGCACAGATAAATAAATGCAGTTTTCCCTGTCTTTCAGACACAGTTTCTCTCTTGTCACTGTGTCTGCTGTCTCTATTGTCACTGTGTCTATTGTCACTGTGTCTGCTGTCTCTATTGTCACTGTGTCTATTGTCACTGTGTCTGCTGTGTCTATTGTCACTGTGTCTGCTGTCTCTATTGTCACTGTGTCTGCTGTATCTATTGTCACTGTGTCTGCTGTCTCTATTGTCACTGTGTCTATTGTCACTGTGTCTATTGTCACTGTGTCTGCTGTCTCTATTGTCACTGTGTCTATTGTCACTGTGTCTATTGTCACTGTGTCTATTGTCACTGTGTATATTGTCACTGTGTCTATTGTCACTGTGTCTATTGTCACTGTGTATATTGTCACTGTGTCTATTGTCACTGTGTCTATTGTCACTGTGTCTATTGTCACTGTGTCTATTGTCACTGTGTCTATTGTCACTGTGTATATTGTCACTGTGTCTGCTGAGGTCAGATCCTCCGTAAACCTCAATTTTTGCTTGTGGAATTCACAGTTCTTCGCTCCCCTCCAGAGAAGATCCTGTGTAGATCTGTTCTTCGCTCGCCTCCAGAGAAGATCCTGTGTAGATCTGTTCTTCGCTCCCCTCCAGAGAAGATCCCGTGTAGATCTGTTCTTCGCTCGCAGCCAGAGAAGATCCTGTGTAGATCTGTTCTTCGCTCGCAGCCAGAGAAGATCCTGTGTAGATCTGTTCTTCGCTCGCATCCAGAGAAGATCCTGTGTAGATCTGTTGGTGAACCGGATGATGGTTTTCCTCGGTCTCTTGTCTTGATCCCAAACGATGGACGATGTCTACATGTTCCTGAAGTTTGAACATTGTCCTTGTCAGCCAATTAGTTCATATTAATATTAAGTTAACAATTAGTTAATATTAGTGGGAATCTATTTACACAGAGAGAATTTATGTAAAGATACAACTTTGAGGTTTCAAGCAAGGAATATGACACTGTTATTAAAGCTATACCTAGAGGGATAGAAAATGTACTTCAGAATAATGCCTATTTTGGAATATCTCCTATTGTAAGCGATATCCAGGTGAAAGGCATTGGTCTACTAGATACGAAATTAAACAATGGTTTAATTAAGGGATATTTTCTACAGGAAGTCTATTCCCTCTGCGATATTTTGATGGGCTTCATCGTTTGATGTAAACTGGAGCCGTGCTTGGCTCACTTCACACAGAATTATGGAGATCTCCTTTAAGATTATACATAGATTCTATCCGTGTAATAGCTTGATTTCTAAAATATATATATATATATATACACCTGATGTTACCAGTGAATTCCGTTTTTGTGAACTAGACATTGAATCTATCGAACACTTATTCTGTCATTGTTTATATAGTGAAGTGTTCTGGACTGATGTAAAACTATATCTTGGCCTCAAATTGCAAACAACCATTGCAATGTCCTTCTGTAGCTCAGTTGGTAGAGCATGGCGCTTGTAACGCCAGGGTAGTGGGTTCGATTCCCGGGACCACCCATACGTAGAATGTATGCACACATGACTGTAAGTCGCTTTGGATAAAAGCGTCTGCTAAATGGCATATATTATATTATTATTATTATTACTTTACAATTGAAGATATGGCCAACAGTAGTGGCAGTATCGTCCTCTATTGTCCTCAGTCATTTGTGTATCCAATGGTATTCGTGGATAAAAGCGTCTGCTAAATGGCATATATTATATTATTATTATTATTACTTTACAATTGAAGATATGGCCAACAGTAGTGGCAGTATCGTCCTCTATTGTCCTCAGTCATTTGTGTATCCAATGGTATTCGTGGATAAAAGCGTCTGCTAAATGGCATATATTATTATTATTATTATTATTATTATATATATTATTATTATTATTATTATTATATATATTATTATTATTATTATTATTATTATTATTATTATTATATATATTATTATTATTATTAATGTCTTAGTTTTACATATTACTTTACTACACTGATTCCACAATTGAACGTGATGTCATAAATCCCTTTATTTTATTAGGAACATTTTTTATACACAAATCAAAATGTATGAAGAAAAAGCCCCTTATTCTTAATTTTTTTAAAAATCGGATTTGGAAAACTATTTAGAGTCATTCAAATGTATACAAAGCAAAATGTTAAAAAAAATGTATATAATAATAAAAAATGTTGCATTTACCGCCAAAAATCGAATCAAATCGAATTGTATTTGTCACATGCGCCGAATACAACAGGTGTTGTATTCGTGAAATGCTTACTTACAAGCCTTTAAACAACAATGCAGTTTTAAGAAAATAGAGTTAAGAAAATATTTAATAAATTAACTAAAGCAAAAAAAAATACAATAATGAGGCTATATACAGGGGGTCAATGTGTGGGGGCACCGGTTAGTCGAGATAATTGAGGTAATATGTACATGTAGGTAGAGTTAAAGTGACTATGCATAGATAATAGAAACGAGAGGCGTGGAGGCTATATACAGGGTGTTACGGTACAGAGTCAATGTGGAGGCTATATACAGGGTGTTACGGTACAGAGTCAGTGTGGAGGCTATATACAGGGTATTACCGTACAGAGTCAATTTGCAGACTATATACAGGGTGTTACGGTACAGAGTCAATGTGGAGGCTATATACAGGGGTACCGGTACAGAGTCAATGTGGAGGCTATATACAGGGTGTTACGCTACTCAATGTGGAGGCTATATCCAGGGGTACCGGTACAGAGTCAATGTGGAGGCTATATCCAGGGGTACCGGTACAGAGTCAATGTGGAGGCTATATACAGGGGGTACCGGTACAGAGTCAATGTGGAGGCTATATACAGGGGGTACCGGTACAGAGTCAATGTGGAGGCTATATACAGGGTATTACGGTACAGAGTCAATGTGGAGGCTATATACAGGGGTACCGGTACAGAGTCAATGTGGAGGCTATATACAGGGGGTACCGGTACAGAGTCAATGTGGAGGCTATATAAAGGGGGTACCGGTACAGAGTCAATGTGGAGGCTATATACAGGGTATTACAGTACAGAGTCAATGTGGAGGCCATATACAGGGGGTACCGGTACAGAGTCAATGTGGAGGCTATATACAGGTTATTACGGTACAGAGTCAATGTGGAGGCTATATACAGGGTATTACGGTACAGAGTCAATGTGGAGGCTATATACAGGGGGGTGCCGGTATAGAGGTCCCCAGCTTGGCCCCAGTGATGCACTGGGTTACCACACTACCCTCTGGAGCCTTACTGTCGGAGGCCGAGCAGTTTTTTTTTTCAATGAACCTTTATTGAACTAGGCAAGTCAGTTAAGAACAAAATCTTATTTACAATGATGGACTACCAAAAGGCAAAAATCCTGCAGGGGGCTGAGATTAAAATACGTTTTAAAATAAAAAAATATAGCACAAAACACACATCACGACAAGAGAGACAACACTACATAAGGAGAGACTTAAAGACAACAACACAACATGGCAGCAACACAACATGGTAGCAGCACAACATGTCAGGAGCACAACATGGTAGCAGCACAACATGGTAGCAGCACAACATGGTAGCAGCACAACATGGTAGCAGCACAACATGGTAGCATCACAACATGGTAGCATCACAACATGGTAGCATCACAACATGGTAGCAGCACAACATGTCAGGAGCACAACATGGTAGCAGCACAACATGGTAGCAACACCACATGGTAGCAGCACAACATGGTAGCAGCACAACATGGTAGCAGCACAACATGGTAGCAGCACAACATGGTAGCAGCACAACATGGTAGCATCACAACATGGCAGCAGCACAACATGTCAGGAGCACAACATGGTAGCAGCACAACATGGTAGCATCACAACATGGTAGCATCACAACATGGTAGCAGCACAACATGGTAGCATCACAACATGGCAGCAGCACAACATGTCAGGAGCACAACATGGTAGCAGCACAACATGGTAGCAGCACAACATGGTAGCAGCACAACATGGTAGCAGCACAACATGTCAGGAGCACAACATGTCAGGAGCACAACATGGTAGCAGCACAACGTGTCAGGAGCACAACATGGTAGCATCACAACATGGTAGCAGCACAACATGTCAGGAGCACAACATGGTAGCAGCACAACATGGTAGCAGCACAACATGGTAGCAGCACAACATGTCAGGAGCACAACATGTCAGGAGCACAACATGGTAGCAGCACAACATGGTAGCAGCACAACGTGTCAGGAGCACAACATGGTAGCAGCACAACATGGTAGCAACACAACATGGTAGCAGCACAACATGGTAGCATCACAACATGGTAGCAGCACAACATGGTAGCAACACAACATGGTAGCATCACAACATGGTAGCATCACAACATGGTAGCAACACAACATGGTAGCAGCACAACATGGTAGCAGCACAACATGGTAGCAACACAACATGGTAGCAGCACAAAACAGGGTATACACATTATTGGGCCCAGACAACAGCACAAAGGGCAAGAAGGTAGAGACAACAATACATCACACAAAGCAGCCACAACTGTCAGTGAGAGTGTCCGTGACTGTGTCTTTGAATGAAGAGATTCATCACTGCCTGCCATATCATCTGGATGCTCTTGATGGTGTAAAACCTTTTGAGGATCTGAGGACCCGTGTTATAGTTTGTTGGTGATGTGGACACCAAGGAACTTGAAGCTCTCAACCTGCTCCAATACAGGCCGTCAATGAGAATGAGAAGGAGGAGTGCTCGGTCCTCTTTTTCCTGTAGTCCACAATCATCTCCTTTGTCTTAATCACGTTGAAGGAGAGGTTGATGTCCTTGCACCACATGGTCAGGTCTCTGACCTCCTTTCTATAGGCTGTCTCATCGTTGTTGGTGATCAGGCCATACCACTGTTGTGTCACCAGCAAACTTAATGGCGTTGGTGCAGTCATGAGTGAACAGGGACTACAGTGGGGGCTGAACACGCACCCCTGAGGAGCCCCCCGTGTTGAGGATCAGCGTGGCGGATGTGTAGTTACCTACCCTTACCACATGGGGGTGGCCCGTCAGGAAGTACAGGATCCAGTTGCATAGGGAGGTGTTTAGTCCCAGGGTCCTTAGCTTGGTGATGACCTTGGAGGGCACTATGGTGTTGAACACTGAGCTGTAGTCAATGAACAGCATTCCCACATAGGTGTTCCTTTTGTCCAGGTGGGGAAAGGAACACCTTTTCCCACCTGGTGTGGAGTGGGTCTAGGGTTTCTGGGATAATGGTGTTGATGTGAGCCATTACCAGCCTTTCAAAGCACTTCATGGCTACAGACGTGAGTGCTATGGGTCAGGAGTCGTTTAGGCAGGTTACCTTTGTGTTCTTGGGTACAGGGACTATGCTGGTCTGCTTGACACATGTTGGTTTTACAGACTTAGTCAGGGACAGGTTGAAAATGTCAGTGAAGACACTTGCATGCTCAGAGTACATATCCTGGTAATCCGTCTGTCCCTGCGGCCTTGTGAATGTTGACCTGTTTAAAGGTCTTACTCATATCGGCTACGGAGAGTGATCGCACAGTCGTTTGGAACAGCTGATGCTCTCATGCATGTATCAGTGTTGCTTGCCTCAAAGCGAGCATAGAAGAAATGTAGCTTGTCTGGTAGGCTCGTGTCACTGGGCAGCTCTCAGGCTGTGTTTCCCTTTGTAGTCTGTAATAGTTTGCGAGCCCTGCCACATCCGACGAGTATCGGAGCCGGTGTAGTATGATTCAATCTTAGTCCTGTATTGATGCTTTGCCAGTTTGATGGTTTGTCAGAGGGCATAGCGGGATTTCATAAAAGCTTCCGGGTTAGAGTCCCACTCCTGAAAGCGGCAGCCCTACCCTTTAGCCCAGGGCAAATGTTGCCTGTAATCCATGGCTTCTGGTTGAGGTATTTACGGACAGTCACTGTGGGGATGACATCATCGATGCACCTATTGATGAAGCAGATGACTGAGGTGGTGTACTCCTTAATGCCATCGGAGGAATCCCGGAACATATTCCAGTCCTT
This sequence comes from Oncorhynchus keta, assembly GCF_023373465.1. NCBI lineage: Eukaryota > Metazoa > Chordata > Actinopteri > Salmoniformes > Salmonidae > Oncorhynchus > Oncorhynchus keta. Next base: position 7,348 of record NW_026288430.1, read on the forward strand.
AGCTTAGCATCCGTGTCATCTGACCACTTCTGTATTGCCCGAGCCACTGGTGCTTCCTGCTTTAGTTTTTGCTTGTAAGCAGGAATCAGGAGGATCAGGAGGATAGAATTATGGTCAGATTTGCCAAATGGAGGGCGAGGGAGAGCTTTGTACACGTCTCTGTGTGCGGAGTAAAGATGGTCTCGTGTTTTTTTTTCTCCTCTGGTTGCACATTTAAGATGTTGGTAGAAATGAGGTAAAAAATATTTAAGTTTCCCTGCGTTAAAGCCTTTGAGCGAGATTTTAGTGCCAGCATCGGTCTGTGGTGGTATTTAGACAGCTACGAAAAATATAGATGGTCTACAGCTTATCATGAGATACTCTACCTCAGGCGTGCAAAACCTTGAGACTTCCTAATTATTAGATATTGTGCACCAGCTGTTGTTTATATATATGCATAGGTCCCTTTGTCTTACCAGAGGCTGCTGTTCTCTCCTACTGATGGAGTGTATAACCCACCAGCTGTATATGATATTTGTGATCGTACTGTAGTTTGTCTATTTTGTTATCTGATTGTCCTTCTGTAGCTCAGTTGGTAGAGCATGGCGCTTGTAGCGCCAGGGTAGTGGGTTCGATTCCCGGGACCACCCATACGTAGAATGTATGCACACATGACTGTAAGTCGCTTTGGATAAAAGCGTCTGCTAAATGGCATATATTAAGTTGGCTAATAGGACTGATGGTAGAGGCAGATTACCCAGTCGCCGTCGGATCCTTACAAGGCACCCCGACCTACGTCCCCGATATCTCCATCTCTTCTTCATGGTAATGACGGGGATTTGGGCCTTGTAGGGTGTCTGAAGTAAAGCCTTTGCGTCCGACTCATTAAAGAAAACATCTTTGTCCAGTACGAGGTGAGTAATCGCTGTCCTGATGTCCAGAATCTCTTTTTGGGTCATAAGAGACCGTGACAGTACAAAATAAGTTATGAATAACGCAAAATAAAACACACAATTGGTTCGGAGACCGTAAAACGGCAGCCATCTCCTTTGACGTCATTAGGGAGCAGTGCTAGCGTACATTAGGTATACAACATTGTTACGAATCCCTTTTGGCCCGATGGTCTAGGGGGATGGTAATGAGACCCGTAACATAACTCATGCAAATTATTATTGTGACAAAGTAAAAGTGTGAACGAAATAACCACGACAACAGAAATCTACCGTCAAACTCTAGGTTTATTTATAAACACACGGTAATGAGGGGAGCAGGAAAAGGGGCTGAGCTGGACCCAAGGAAAGAAACAATAAGTATTCAAAAACACTCCTAAGCTAGACTAGCCTACTTTAACAACAGCTAACTAACTAATCAAAAATACAGTGGGTGGTCCGCCCAGTTCTAACTAGTGTATTTAACAAAGTTCAGCTACGGGTAGTGTATGCCCATGGGCGACTTGTCTTGGTTTCCCCCTTTTCCCACCAGCAACAAACAAACACCATAACCAAAAACAATACTCACAGGTGATGACAAAGTGCTATGGAGGTGCTTTAAACAAAAAAAGAGGTTAAGACACAAAGCGAGAGTGAAACACAGAGACCTACAGACATGGCATTACAGAGAGATTGAGCTGAGCTGAGCTCTAGAACAAACAAATGATGGGGTTTTTAAACCATGGGGAAGGAACTGTGATAGGTCAGGAAATAGGAGGAGGTGTGTCTTCTGATTGATGATTGATTGGGGAGTGATGATTTTCACCTGTGAGGGGAGAAGGAGAGAAAAGAAACACACACACAGGATACACACAGACACAGGATAACTGTATCCGTAACAAAAATATTAGGAACACCTTCGTAATATTGAGTTGCACACGAGTCATTCCCAAGGTGAATGGCTGGGCTACGAAATCACACACTATTGCAGACAATTTGATATTACCGGCCGCAGTTGATATGGTGAAAACAATGTGTGGGGAGGCAGAGGTACAGAAACTCACATCAATACATGTTGTCAAATAACGCTAAAACTAATAATTGATGCTATAGCTAGCAATCAAGAGGAAACTGACTGAATTAATCAGAAACTCCCAAGATTATGCTCTCCAAATGGACGTTAAGCTTTGGGGGCCGAGATGTAGCACCGCCTCTGGATGAGCGTTTTCCTGTTTGGAATTGAGTGCGGTCTTAGTGCCAGCATCGGTCTGTGGTGGTATGTAGCCAGCTACGAAATATACTGATGAAAACTCTCTAGGTAGATAGTGTGGTTTACAGCTTATCATGAGGTACTCTACCTCAGGTGAGCAAAATCTCAAGACTTCCTTAGATATTGTGCACCAGCTGTTGTTCACATATATGCATAGGCCCCGTGTCTTACCAGAGGCTGCTGTTCTGTCCTGCCGATAGAGTGTACCCACCAGCTGTATGTTTTTAATGTCGTTGTTCAGCCATGATTCGGTGAAACATAGAACATTACAGTTTTTAATGTCCCGTTGGTAGGATATACGTGCTTTCAGCTCGACCCATTTATTTTCCAGCTATTGAACATTAGCTAGCAGGATAGAAGGCAAGGGCAGGTTAGCCACTCATCGCTTGATCCTCGCAAGGCACCCAGATCTCTTTCCACAAAATCTCAGTTTCCTTTTTCAGCAAATAGCAGGTATCTGGGCCTGGTCGTAGTAGTATATCCCTCCCGTCCGACTCATTGAAAAAATAACTCTTCTTCCAGTTTAAGGTGAGCAGTTCTGACATCCAGAATCTCTTTTCACTCATAGCAGCAATATTATGTACAAAACAAGTTATGAACAACGCGGAAAAAATAAATAAAAAATAGCACCATTGGTTGAGAGCCAATAAGAAGGCATCCCTGCCCTCCAGCACCAATCGTACTCCAGTCTCCTCTGAGCATTAAAACTCATGGTACGCTGACTCAGCCAGGCACACCCATCTCATTAGTGGTGGTGAGATAATATAATAATAATAATAATATAATAATAATATATGCCATTTAGCTGACGCTTTTATCCAAAGCGACTTACAGTCATGTGTGCATACATTCTACGTATGGGTGGTCCCGGGATCGAACCCACTACCCTGGCGTTACAAGCGCGTTACAAGCGCCATGCGTTACAAGCGCCATGCTCTACCAACTGAGCTACAGAAGGACCAGATAAGAGACATTATGTCAGACTCATTTGCAATTGACTGTCATTGCCCCACATTAACAGTATATCATGGTGAGTTGAGAAGAGAAGGTACACAAAGAGTACATATTTTTTTTCTTTCTTTGGCCTCTATAACTATATCTATGTTTTTGCGAATTGGATTGATCCCCTCTACCACACGGAACCCCGCTAATCCTACCGACGGAAACACACCAGGTGGCTAAAAACAGACCTCCATCCTATGCTAGCTTGCTACCGATGGCCCGGCTAGCTGTGTGAATCGCTGTGACCCCAACCAACCTCACTACTCACTGAACCCTTTTGATCACTTGACTAAGCATGCCTCTCTTTAATGTCAATATGCCTTGTCCATTGCTGTTCTGGTTAGTGTTTATTGTCTTATTTCACTGTAGAGCCTCTAGTCCTGCTCACTATACCTTATCCAACCTATTAGTTCCACAACCCACACATGCAATGACATCTCCTGGTTTCAATGATGTTTCTAGAGACAATATCTCTCTCTTCATCACTCAATACCTAGGTTTACCTCCACTGTATTCACATCCTACCATACCATTGTCTGTACATTATACCTTGAAGCTATTTTATCGCCCCCAGAAACCTCCTTTTACTCTCTGTTCCAGACGTTCTAGACGACCAATTCTCATTGCTTTTAGCCGTACCCTTATCCTACTCCTCCTCTGTTCCTCTGGTGATGTTGAGGTGAATCCAGGCCCTGCAGTGCCTAGCTCCACTCCTATTCCCCAGGCTCTCTCTTTTAATTACTTCTGTAACCGTAATAGCCTTGGTTTCATGCATGTTAACATTAGAAGCCTCCTCCCTAAGTTTGTTTTATCCACTGCTTTAGCACACTCTGCCAACCCGGATGTTCTAGCTGTGTCTGAATCCTGGCTTAGGAAGACCACCAAAAATTCTGAAATGATCATCCCTAACTACAACATTTTCAGACAAGATAGAACTGCCAAAGGGGGCGGTGTTGCAATCTACTGCAAAGATAGCCTGCAGAGTTCTGTCCTACTATCCAGGTCTGTACCCAAGCAATTTGAACTTCTACTTTTAAAAATCCACCTCTCTAAAAACAAGTCTCTCACCGTTGCCGCCTGCTATAGACCACCCTCTGCCCCCAGCTGTGCTCTGGACACCATATGTGAACTGATTGCCCCCATCTTCAAAGCTCGTGCTGCTAGGAGACCTAAACTGGAACATGCTTAACACCCCAGCCATCCTACAATCTAAGCTTGATGCCCTCAATCTCACACAAATGATAAATTAACCGACCAGGTACCTCCCCAAAGCCATAAACACGGGCACCCTCATAGATATCATCCTAACCAACTTGTCCTCTAAATACACCTCTGCTGTTTTCAACCAAGATCTCAGCGATCACTACCTCATTGCCTGCATCCGTAATGGGTCAGCGGTCAAACGACCTCCACTCATCACTGTAAAACGCTCCCTGAAACACTTCAGCAAGCAGGCCTTTCTAATCGACCTGGCCGTGGTATCCTGGATGGATATTGATCTCATCCGTCACTAGAGGATGCCTGATTATTTTTTTTTAAATGCCTTCCTAACGATCTTAAATAAGCATGCCCCATTCAAGAAATGTAGAACCAGGAACAGCCCTCCCCAGACCTGACTGCCCTTAACCAACACAAAAACATCCTATGGCGTTCTGCATTATCATCGAACAGCCCCCGTGATATGCAGCTTTTCAGGGAAGCTAGAAACCAATATACACAGGCAGTTAGAAAAGCCAAGGCTAGCTTTTTCAAGCAGAAATGTTCTTCTTGCAACACTAACTCAAAAACATTCTGGGACACTGTAAAGTCCATGGAGAATAAGAACACCTCCTCCCAGCTGCCCACTGCACTGAAGATAGGAAACACTGTCACCACTGATAAATCCACTATAATTGAGAAATGCAATAAGCATTTTTCTCCGGCTGGCCATGCTTTCCACCTGGCTTCCTACCCCAGTCAACAGCACCCCCACAGCAACTCGCCCAAGCCTTCCCCACTTCTCTTGAACTCGTTACCTGTATAAAAGACACCTGTCCACACACTCAATCAAACAGACTCCAACATCTCCACAACGGCCAAGACCAGAGAGCTGTGTAAGGACATCAAGGTTAAAATTGTAGACGTGCACAAGGCTGGGATGGGCTACAGGACAATAGGCAAGCAGCTTGGTGAGAAGGCAACAACTGTTGGCGCAATTATTATAAAATGGAAGAAGGTCAAGATGACGGTCAATCACCCTCGGTCTGGGGATCCATGCAAGATCTCACGTCATGGGGCATCAATGATCATGAGGAAGGTGAGGGATCAGCCCAGACCTACACGGCAGGACCTGGTCAATGACCTGAAGAGATCTGGGACCACAGCCTCAAAGAAAACCATTAGTAACACACTACGCCGTCATGGATTAAAATCCTGCAGTGCACACAAGGTCCCCCTGCTCAGCCAGCGCATGTCCAGGCCCATCTGAAGTTTGCCAATGACCCTCTGGATGATCCAGAGGAGGAATGGGAGAAGGTCATGTACCTTATCTAGGTATATATATATACACTGCTCAAAAAATAAAGGGAACACTTAAACAACACAATGTAACTCCAAGTCAATCACACTTCTGTGAAATCAAACTGTCCACTTAGGAAGCATCACTGATTGACAATAAATTGACAATAACAGGTGGAAACTACAGGCAATTAGCAAGACACCCCCAATAAAGGAGTGGTTCTGCAGGTGGTAACCACAGGCCACTTCTCAATTCCTATGCTTCCTGGCTGATGTTTTGGTCACTTTTGAATGCTGGCGGTGCTTTCACTCTAGTGGTAGCATGAGACAGAGTCTATAACCCACACAAGTGGCTCAGGTAGTGCAGCTCATCTAGGATGGCACATCAATGCGAGCTGTGGCAAGAGGGTTTGCTGTGTCCTGTCAGCGTAGTGTCCAGAGCATGGAGGCGCTACCAGGAGACAGGCCAGTACATCAGGAGATGTGGAGGAGGCCGTAGGAGGGCAACAACCCAGCAGCAGGACCACTACTTCCACCTTTGTGCAAGGAGGAGCACTGCCAGAGCCCTGCAAAATGACCTCCAGCAGGCCACAAATGTGCATGTGTCTGCTCAAACGGTCAGAAACAGACTCCATGAGGGTGGTATGAGGGCCTGACGTCCACAGGTGGGGGTTGTGCTTACAGCCCAACACCGTGCAGGACGTTTGGCATTTGCCAGAGAACACCAAGATTGTCAAATTCCGCCTCTGGCGCCCTGTGCTCTTCACAGATGAAAGCTGTTCACACTGAGCACATGTGACAGACGTGACAGAGTCTGGAGACGCCGTGGAGAACGTTCTGCTGCCTGCAACATCCTCCAGCATGACTGGTTTGGCGGTGGGTCAGTCATGGTGTGGGGTGGCATTTCTTTGGGGGGCCGCACAGCCCTCCATGTGCTCGCCAGAGGTAGCCTGACTGCCATTAGGTACCAAGATGAGATCCTCAGACCCCTTGTGAGACCATATGCTGGTGCGGTTGACCCTGGGTTCCTCCTAATGCAAGACAATGCTAGACCTCATGTGGCTGGAGTGTGTCAGCAGTTCCTGCAAGAGGAAGGCATTGATGCTATGGACTGGCCCGCCCGTTCCCCAGACCTGAATCCAATTGAGGACATCATGCCTCGCTCCATCCACCAATGCCACGTTGCACCACAGACTGTCCAGGAGTTGGCAGATGCTTTAGTCCAGGTCTGGGAGGAGATCCCTCAGGAGACCATCCGCCACCTCATCAGGAGCATGCCCAGGCGTTATAGGGAGGTCATACAGGCACGTGGAGGCCACACACACTACGGAGCCTCATTCTGACTTGTTTTAAACACATTACATCAAAGTTGGATCAGCCTGTAGTGTGGTTTTCCACTTTAATTTTGAGTGTGACTCCAAATCCAGACCTCCATGGGTTGATACATTTGATTTCCATTGATAACTTTTGTGTGATTTTGTTGTCGGCACATTCAACTATGTAAAGAAAAAAGTATTTAATAAGAATATTTCATTCATTCAGATCTAGGATGTGTTATTTTAGTGTTCCCTTAATTTTTTTGAGCAGTGTATATATCTTATCTTGGTATATCTATATATATCTTATCAAGGTATATCTACATATATATTTTCTAGGTATATCTATATATATATATATATATATATATATATATATATATATTGTGGCAAACCTCTTCAAGGTTAGGAGCGTTTGTCACAAACTAAGTGGTAAACTGTCACCAAATCACCCAAGAATGAGAGTTCTTTCGAACAGGACAGTACCTGTGTGTTTGTTTCTCCGTCCTGGTCCACCCAGGCCGTAGGCGAGGTCAAGGATAGCAGGGTTCGGTACACGAATCGGGTTCTCGGTAGGTCCAGGTCCAAACGCCAACAGGTAAGTCCAAACAATCCAGCTCATACACGGTAAATCCAGCCAATCTCTATAGTCTCTTTCGCTATTGTTCATAGCACCTTCCAGCACTCTCTCTTCCTCTTCCTGGTTTTTCTTGACCCTTTATCTGTGAGTCGGCTCCACCTTCTGAGGGTTCCCCTTGCTTCTGGGACTTGTAGTTTTGGCGGTCGGCCATTTTGTGATCTGTAGTTCTGACAGGGGTGGCCATTTTAGTGATCGGGCAGAGCCCGTTTATTAGCTCTGCTCTCACATATCTCACTTATCACTCGACCCCCTTCTTTGCCACATATCTCTCCCCTAGATCCGACCCCCTAGGTCGGGCTCCCGCAGCAAAGCATGCGTGCATGTGGGGTAACCCATCCACATTTCCAATTTGTTTCCCTGCTCTGTGTTTTAAGTCAAAGTGAAACGGTTGGAGGCTCAAAAACCACCGCATCACCCAAGCGTTCTTTTCTTTAGCCCTATGCATCCAGGTGAGTGGGGCATGGACACTGATGAGGGTGAAGTGGCGCCCCAGCAGGTAGTATTTCAGGCTTTCTAGAGCCCACTTTACTGCCAGCGCCTCTTTCTCAATGACTGAGTAGTTGGTCTCCCGTGGTTCCAGCTTCCTGCATAAAAACAGGATGGGGTGTTCCACCCCTTCTACCTCTTGGGATAGCACTGCTCCCAAGCCGACCTCTGAGGCATCCGTCTGAACCACAAACTCTCTCTCAAAGTCTGGTACCACCAGCACTGGTTTACAGCAGAGAGCCTCCTGTAATGTCCTAAATGCTTTGGTGGCTATTTCATCCCATTTGACCATGTTTGGCCCTCTGGCTCAAGTCATGTCGATAAGTGGGGCGGCCACTGTGGCATAACTTGGGATGAACTTCCAGTAGTAACCGGTCAGCCCTAGGAAGGCTCGAACCTGCTTCTTATTTACTGGTTTCGGCCATTCTCTAATTGCCTTCACCTTCTTACGTTGGGGTTTGATTAACCCTCTTCCCACAGTGTATCCCAGATACTCTGTTTCCTCTAACCCCACATAACACTTGGCAGGGTTTGCCGTGAGCCCAGCCTTTCTAAGGGCGTCTAACACTGCCTGTACCCGGGGTAAGTGGGATTCCCAATCTGGGCTGTAGATCCCCACGTCATCTAAATAAGCTGCGGCGTATGCCTTGTGCGGTTTTAGGACTTTGTCCATGAGCCGTTGAAAGGTTGCTGGGGCCCGTGTAAGCCGAATGGCATGACGGTGTATTGAAACAAACCATCAGGTGTTGCAAAGGCTGTCTTTTCTTTGGCCCTGGGGGTCAGAGGAATTTGCCAGTACCCTTTGTCAGATCAAGGGTCGTAATGTACCGAGCATGACCAATGTTCTCCAGTAGTTCATCTACTCGGGGCATGGGGTAGGCATCAAACTTCGAGATTTCATTTACCTTCCGAAAGTCGTTACAGAACCGCAACGACCCATCGGGCTTGGAGACCATCACAATTGGGCTAGACCACTCACTATGTGACTCTTCAACCACTCCAGCTGTCAACATTTTCTCAGTCTCTGCTCTAATCGCAGCCCGTCGAGCCTCGGGTACCCGATATGGCCTCATACTCACTTTTCTCCCTGGTAGGGAAACAATATCATGAGCCGTAACCTCAGTTCGGCCAGGTACCTCTGAAAACACATCTCTGTTTTTCTGGATCAGGGTCTTTACTTCCTGTACTTGCTCTGGGGACAGAGTGGGTGAAATATTTACTTCGGCTGTCTCCTGAGTGTGTGTGGGGTATGTGACCATTAGTGTTTCTCTCTCTCTCCATGCTTTTAACAGGTTTATGTGATAAATCTGTTCCTGGGGCCGTCGACCTGGCTGTCGGATCCGATAATTGACTTCTCCTATTCTCTCCAGTACTTCATATGGTCCTTTCCATGTGGCTAGTAGTTTACACTCTACTGTAGGGATCAGCACTAACACCTTATCTCCCGGTTGAAATTCCCTCAGGGTAGCCTGCCGGTTATAAGTGTGCCGCTGGTGTTCTTGTGTTTGTCTCATGTGCTCTCTGACGATGGGCATGACTGTGGCTATCCTGTCTTGCATTGCCGTGACGTGCTCTATGACACTAGTATACGGGGTGGATTGGTGCTCCCAGGTTTCCCGTGCGATGTCTAAGATTCCCCGGGATGCCTCCCATATACCAGCTCAAAGGAGAAAACCCCAGCGAGGCTTGAGGAACCTCTCTAATGGCAAACATCAGATACGGCAACATGCAATCCCAGTTTTTCCCATCCTTATCGATTACCTTCCTGAGCATTGACTTCAGGGTTCGGTTGAATCTCTCAACCAGCCCGTCCGTCTGAGGATGGTAACCGATGTCCTCAACTGTTTCACCTGCCACAGTTTACAAAGGTCCGCCATAAGGCGGGACATAAAGGGGGTCCCCTGGTCGGTAAGGATCTCCTTTGGAACCCCTACCCTGGTGAACAAGAGCACTAATTCCTTTGCGATATTTTTTGGAAGTCATCGTCCGAAGGGGAATGGCTTCTGGGTAGCGAGTGGCATAATATAGAATGACCAGAATGTATTGGTGCCCTCTGGCGGATTTGGGTAGTGGGCCCACTAAATCCATCGCTATCCTCTCAAATGGCATTTCGATTATGGGGAGTGGCACTAACGGGCTTCTAAAAGCTGGTCGGGAGCTGTTAACTGGCACTCCGGGCACTCTCCACAATGCCGAGCCACTTCAGCTTGAATTCCTGGCCAGTAAAACCTCCTTACCAAACAAAGCCAAAACAACAAAAAAACCTGCCTCCCCTTTGGAGTGCTAACTGAACATTTATTTAATTTTTCCTTCTACCTAACCAGTGGTATGTTAGTCCATGCCCGCATCCTCCACCACGTGTGGCAAACCTCTTCAAGGTTAGGAGCGTTTGTCACAAACTAAGTGGTAAACTGTCACCAAATCACCCAAGAATGAGAGTTCTTTCGAACAGGACAGTACCTGTGTGTTTGTTTCTCCGTCCTGGTCCACCCAGGCCGTAGGCGAGGTCAAGGATAGCAGGGTTCGGTACACGAATCGGGTTCTCGGTAGGTCCAGGTCCAAACGCCAACAGGTAAGTCCAAACAATCCAGCTCATACACGGTAAATCCAGCCAATCTCTATAGTCTCTTTCTCTATTGTTCATAGCTCCTTCCAGCACTCTCTCTTCCTTTTCCTGGTTTTTCTTGACCCTTTATCTGTGAGTCGGCTCCACCTTCTGAGGGTTCCCCTTGCTTCTGGGACTTGTAGTTTTGGCAGTTGGCCATTTTGGGATCTGTAGTTCTGACAGGGGTGGCCATTTTAGTGATCGGGCAGAGCCCGTTTATTAGCTCTGCTCTCACATATCTGCCACTTATCACTCGACCCCCTTCTTTGCCACAAATATATATATATATATATATATATATATATATATCTTATCTAGGTATATCTATATATATATATCTTATCTAGGTATATCTATATATATATATCTTATCTAGGTATATATATCTATATATCTTATCTAGGTATATATATCTATATATCTTATCTAGGTATATCTATATATATATCTTATCTAGGTATATCTATATATCTATATATCTTATCTAGGTATATCTATATATATATCTTATCTAGGTATATCTATATATATATCTTATCTAGGTATATATATATATCTCATTAGTATATTAGTTATTTAAGGCATTGTTGGAATTATGTATTTCTTTGTTTTTCTTACTTTGAGTATTATATAATCATGTGCTTTTCTCCACAATATGTTGTTGGGTCTGTAACCATGGTTGCCTCGTGACAAGTCTCTTCCAATAAAAATACAAAAAAAATCAACACCAAGTTCATTAATAGACCCATGTAATTACAGTTTATATTGCAAGGGTTGTTTTTGTTTGTGAAATGATCTGTCTGTGCATCGCTATATTGTCTTTAAAAAAGTGGATCCTCGTTGCATCTTGCACTTCCTTTTATGACCACGTAGGCTAATGAAAATAAAATGGTAACGCGTCTATCTGGCTCTCTCAGTGTGCCGACTTAAAGAAGGGTTAAGGCCTCCGACGTCATGCTGAATGTATCTGAATTTCTTACGTCACGTAATAAGAACAAACATTATGATTTTTCTGAACATAAATGTAATAACGTTTAAAAGGTTCAAAAGTCTAAATTCAGCATTTGTTATCATTGAAGAATGCCCGTTCCTCCACAAGGAGTCAGTAGAAACCATATTTATTTAAGCAAGTCAGCCATTTCAGCTTTGGTTTTTATAAAGGCAGTAAATGAGGCTGAATGAAGTGTTTCGCTGCCAGACGAGTCTCCGCTGATTTCCAGGTGTTGGGACGAAACAAGTCTCTCCAACGTGGGGACCCATGTCCTTCTAACTAACCGTTTCACTATGATCCTCCACAGGAAGGACTTGTCTCGTTTCGTCACACCACTGTAGGTTTACATAGTGAACAGACTAATTACCTCTCAATAGCCACACGGTGCGTTGGCCTCGTAACCTCACGGGGGGGGCGAGAGGGAGAAAGTTCCAAATTGAGCAGCAGCTGCTAAAAGAAATTAGGCCCTACAAATAATAAAATGTAAATGTTGAGTGACATACATTTTAAAAATAAATAAATGCGAGACTAAATGGGAGTCAAAACAAGCAACAAATGAAGATAGAATTGTTCAATTAGCTTAGCTAGCTGGATGGTATACCAGTTGCTAAAATAAGTTCATAAAAAAAGCTTCACTATATATACAAAAGTATGTGGACACCCCTTCAAATGAGTGGATTTGGCTATTTCAGCCACACCCGTAGCTAGGGGTCTTTTGCCAGAGGTTACCTCAGCATAAAGACACAGATACAACACAAGACACAAACAACCATGTTTTGGAAACGGTCGGACTCCGTTTTGCAACATTGTAGCCAACATCACCAGCGTTGCTATGGAAACCGTTTACCTGCCAGACATCCAAAGGGAGAAATCTGTCAATGGTCTGTTGATGGGACAGAACCATGGTTTGTTGATGGGACAGAACCATGGTTTGTTGATGGGACAGAACCATGGTTTGTTGATGGGACAGAACCATGGTTTGTTGATGGGACAGAACCATGGTTTGTTGATGGGACAGAACCATGGTTTGTTGATGAGACAGAACCATGGTTTGTTGATGGGACAGAACCATGGTCTGTTGATGGGACAGAACCATGGTTTGTTGATGGGACAGAACCATGGTTTGTTGATGGGACAGAACCATGGTTTGTTGATGGGACAGAACCATGGTTTGTTGATGGGACAGAACCATGGTCTGTTGATGGGACAGAACCATGGTCTGTTGATGGGACAGAACCATGGTCTGTTGATGGGACAGAACCATGGTCTGTTGATGGGACAGAACCATGGTCTGTTGATGGGACAGAACCATGGTCTGTTGATGGGACAGAACCATGGTTTGTTGATGGGACAGAACCATGGTTTGTTGATGGGACAGAACCATGGTTTGTTGATGGGACAGAACCATGGTTTGTTGATGGGACAGAACCATGGTTTGTTGATGGGACAGAACCATGGTCTGTTGATGGGACAGAACCATGGTTTGTTGATGGGACAGAACCATGGTCTGTTGATGGGACAGAACCATGGTTAGTTGATGGGACAGAACCATGGTTAGTTGATGGGACAGAACCATGGTTTGTTGATGAGACAGAACCACGGTTTGTTGATGGGACAGAACCATGGTTTGTTGATGGGACAGAACCACGGTTTGTTGATGGGGACAGAACCATGGTTTGTTGATGGGACAGAACCATGGTTTGTTGATGGGACAGAACCATGGTTTGTTGATGGGACAGAACCATGGTTTGTTGATGGGACAGAACCATGGTTTGTTGATGAGACAGAACCATGGTTTGTTGATGGGACAGAACCATGGTCTGTTGATGAGACAGAACCATGGTTTGTTGATGGGACAGAACCATGGTTTGTTGATGGGACAGAACCATGGTTTGTTGATGGGACAGAACCATGGTTTGTTGATGGGACAGAACCATGGTTGGTTGATGGGACAGAACCATGGTTTGTTGATGGGACAGAACCATGGTCTGTTGATGGGACAGAACCATGGTTTGTTGATGGGACAGAACCATGGTTTGTTGATGGGACAGAACCATGGTCTGTTGATGGGACAGAACCATGGTTTGTTGATGGGACAGAACCATGGTTTGTTGATGGGACAGAACCATGGTTTGTTGATGAGACAGAACCATGGTTTGTTGATGGGACAGAACCACGGTTTGTTGATGGGACAGAACCATGGTTTGTTGATGGGACAGAACCACGGTTTGTTGATGGGACAGAACCATGGTTTGTTGATGGGACAGAACCATGGTTTGTTGATGGGACAGAACCATGGTTAGTTGATGGGACAGAACCATGGTCTGTTGATGGGACAGAACCATGGTCTGTTGATGGGACAGAACCATGGTTTGTTGATGGGACAGAACCATGGTTTGTTGATGGGACAGAACCATGGTTTGTTGATGGGACAGAACCATGGTTTGTTGATGGGACAGAACCATGGTTTGTTGATGGGACAGAACCATGGTTTGTTGATGGGACAGAACCATGGTTAGTTGATGGGACAGAACCACGGTTTGTTGATGGGACAGAACCACGGTTTGTTGATGGGACAGAACCATGGTTTGTTGATGGGACAGAACCACGGTTTGTTGATGGGACAGAACCACGGTTTGTTGATGGGACAGAACCACGGTTTGTTGATGGGACAGAACCATGGTTTGTTGATGGGACAGAACCATGGTTTGTTGATGGGACAGAACCATGGTTTGTTGATGGGACAGAACCATGGTCTGTTGATGGGACAGAACCATGGTTTGTTGATGGGACAGAACCATGGTCTGTTGATGGGACAGAACCATGGTTTGTTGATGGGACAGAACCATGGTTGGTTGATGGGACAGAACCATGGTTTGTTGATGGGACAGAACCATGGTTGGTTGATGGGACAGAACCACGGTCTGTTGATGGGACAGAACCATGGTTGGTTGATGGGACAGAACCACGGTTTGTTGATGGGACAGAACCATGGTTGGTTGATGGGACAGAACCATGGTTTGTTGATGGGACAGAACCATGGTTTGTTGATGGGACAGAACCATGGTTTGTTGATGGGACAGAACCATGGTTTGTTGATGGGACAGAACCATGGTTGGTTGATGGGACAGAACCACGGTCTGTTGATGGGACAGAACCATGGTTGGTTGATGAGACAGAACCATGGTTGGTTGATGGGACAGAACCACGGTCTGTTGATGGGACAGAACCATGGTTGGTTGATGGGACAGAACCACGGTCTGTTGATGGGACAGAACCATGGTTGGTTGATGGGACAGAACCACGGTTTGTTGATGGGACAGAACCACGGTCTGTTGATGGGACAGAACCATGGTTTGTTGATGGGACAGAACCATGGTTGGTTGATGGGACAGAACCATGGTTTGTTGATGGGACAGAACCATGGTTTGTTGATGGGACAGAACCATGGTTTGTTGATGGGACAGAACCATGGTCTGTTGATGGGACAGAACCATGGTTTGTTGATGGGACAGAACCATGGTCTGTTGATGGGACAGAACCATGGTCTGTTGATGGGACAGAACCATGGTTTGTTGATGGGACAGAACCATGGTTGGTTGATGGGACAGAACCACGGTCTGTTGATGGGACAGAACCATGGTTGGTTGATGGGACAGAACCATGGTTTGTTGATGGGACAGAACCACGGTCTGTTGATGGGACAGAACCATGGTTTGTTGATGGGACAGAACCACGGTCTGTTGATGGGACAGAACCATGGTTGGTTGATGGGACAGAACCACGGTTTGTTGATGGGACAGAACCATGGTCTGTTGATGGGACAGAACCATGGTTAGTTGATGGGACAGAACCATGGTTTGTTGATGGGACAGAACCATGGTTAGTTGATGGGACAGAACCATGGTTTGTTGATGGGACAGAACCATGGTTTGTTGATGGGACAGAACCATGGTTTGTTGATGGGACAGAACCATGGTCTGTTGATGGGACAGAACCACGGTCTGTTGATGGGACAGAACCATGGTTTGTTGATGGGACAGAACCATGGTTTGTTGATGGGACAGAACCATGGTTAGTTGATGGGACAGAACCATGGTTTGTTGATGGGACAGAACCATGGTTTGTTGATGGGACAGAACCATGGTTTGTTGATGGGACAGAACCATGGTTTGTTGATGGGACAGAACCATGGTTTGTTGATGGGACAGAACCATGGTTTGTTGATGGGACAGAACCATGGTTGGTTGATGGGACAGAACCATGGTTTGTTGATGGGACAGAACCATGGTCTGTTGATGGGACAGAACCATGGTTTGTTGATAGGACAGAACCATGGTTTGTTGATAGGACAGAACCATGGTTTGTTGATGGGACAGAACCATGGTTTGTTGATGGGACAGAACCATGGTCTGTTGATGGGACAGAACCATGGTTAGTTGATGGGACAGAACCATGGTTTGTTGATGGGACAGAACCATGGTTTGTTGATGGGACAGAACCATGGTTTGTTGATAGGACAGAACCATGGTTTGTTGATGGGACAGAACCATGGTTTGTTGATAGGACAGAACCATGGTTTGTTGATAGGACAGAACCATGGTTTGTTGATAGGACAGAACCATGGTTTGTTGATGGGACAGAACCATGGTTTGTTGATGGGACAGAACCACGGTTTGTTGATGGGACAGAACCATGGTTTGTTGATGAGACAGAACCATGGTTTGTTGATGAGACAGAACCACGGTTTGTTGATGAGACAGAACCATGGTTTGTTGATGGGACAGAACCACGGTTTGTTGATGAGACAGAACCATGGTTTGTTGATGAGACAGAACCATGGTTTGTTGATGAGACAGAACCATGGTTTGTTGATGAGACAGAACCATGGTTTGTTGATGGGGACAGAACCATGGTTTGTTGATGGGACAGAACCATGGTTTGTTGATGAGACAGAACCATGGTTTGTTGATGAGACAGAACCATGGTTTGTTGATGAGACAGAACCATGGTTTGTTGATGAGACAGAACCATGGTTTGTTGATGAGACAGAACCATGGTTTGTTGATGGGACAGAACCATGGTTTGTTGATGGGACAGAACCATGGTTTGTTGATGAGACAGAACCATGGTTTGTTGATGAGACAGAACCATGGTTTGTTGATGAGACAGAACCATGGTTTGTTGATGAGACAGAACCATGGTTTGTTGATGAGACAGAACCATGGTTTGTTGATGGGACAGAACCATGGTTTGTTGATGAGACAGAACCATGGTTTGTTGATGAGACAGAACCATGGTTTGTTGATGAGACAGAACCATGGTTTGTTGATGAGACAGAACCATGGTTTGTTGATGAGACAGAACCATGGTTTGTTGATGAGACAGAACCATGGTTTGTTGATGAGACAGAACCATGGTTTGTTGATGAGACAGAACCATGGTTTGTTGATGAGACAGAACCATGGTTTGTTGATGAGACAGAACCATGGTTTGTTGATGAGACAGAACCATGGTTTGTTGATGAGACAGCACCATGGTTTGTTGATGAGACAGAACCATGGTTTGTTGATGAGACAGAACCATGGTTTGTTGATGAGACAGAACCATGGTTTGTTGATGGGACAGAACCATGGTTTGTTGATGAGACAGAACCATGGTTTGTTGATGAGACAGAACCATGGTTTGTTGATGGGACAGAACCATGGTTTGTTGATGGGACAGAACCATGGTTTGTTGATGAGACAGAACCATGGTTTGTTGATGAGACAGAACCATGGTTTGTTGATGAGACAGAACCATGGTTTGTTGATGAGACAGAACCATGGTTTGTTGATGAGACAGAACCATGGTTTGTTGATGGGACAGAACCATGGTTAGTTGATGGGACAGAACCATGGTTTGTTGATGGGACAGAACCATGGTTTGTTGATGGGACAGAACCATGGTTTGTTGATAGGACAGAACCATGGTTTGTTGATAGGACAGAACCATGGTTTGTTGATAGGACAGAACCATGGTTTGTTGATAGGACAGAACCATGGTTTGTTGATAGGACAGAACCATGGTTTGTTGATAGGACAGAACCATGGTTTGTTGATAGGACAGAACCATGGTTTGTTGATAGGACAGAACCATGGTTTGTTGATGGGACAGAACCATGGTTTGTTGATAGGACAGAACCATGGTTTGTTGATGGGACAGAACCATGGTTTGTTGATGGGACAGAACCATGGTTTGTTGATGGGACAGAACCATGGTTAGTTGATGGGACAGAACCATGGTTAGTTGATGGGACAGAACCATGGTTTGTTGATGGGACAGAACCATGGTTTGTTGATGGGACAGAACCATGGTTTGTTGATGGGACAGAACCATGGTTTGTTGATAGGACAGAACCATGGTTTGTTGATGGGACAGAACCATGGTTTGTTGATAGGACAGAACCATGGTTGGTTGATGAGACAGAACCATGGTTTGTTGATGGGACAGAACCATGGTTTGTTGATGGGACAGAACCATGGTTGGTTGATGGGACAGAACCATGGTTTGTTGATGGGACAGAACCATGGTTTGTTGATGGGACAGAACCATGGTTGGTTGATGGGACAGAACCATGGTTTGTTGATGGGACAGAACCACGGTTTGTTGATGGGACAGAACCACGGTTTGTTGATGGGACAGAACCACGGTTTGTTGATGGGACAGAACCACGGTTTGTTGATGGGACAGAACCACGGTTTGTTGATGGGACAGAACCACGGTTTGTTGATGGGACAGAACCACGGTTTGTTGATGGGACAGAACCACGGTTTGTTGATGGGACAGAACCACGGTTTGTTGATGGGACAGAACCATGGTTTGTTGATGGGACAGAACCACGGTTTGTTGATGGGACAGAACCACGGTTTGTTGATGGGACAGAACCACGGTTTGTTGATGGGACAGAACCACGGTTTGTTGATGGGACAGAACCATGGTTTGTTGATGGGACAGAACCATGGTTTGTTGATGGGACAGAACCACGGTTGGTTGATGGGACAGAACCACGGTTTGTTGATGGGACAGAACCACGGTTTGTTGATGGGACAGAACCATGGTTTGTTGATGGGACAGAACCATGGTTGGTTGATGGGACAGAACCATGGTTGGTTGATGGGACAGAACCACGGTTTGTTGATGGGACAGAACCACGGTTTGTTGATGGGACAGAACCATGGTCTGTTGATGAGACAGAACCACGGTTTGTTGATGGGACAGAACCATGGTTTGTTGATGGGACAGAACCATGGTTTGTTGATGGGACAGAACCACGGTTGGTTGATGGGACAGAACCATGGTTTGTTGATGAGACAGAACCATGGTTTGTTGATGGGACAGAACCATGGTTTGTTGATGGGACAGAACCATGGTTTGTTGATGGGACAGAACCACGGTTGGTTGATGGGACAGAATAATAATAATAATATAATAATATATGCCATTTAGCTGACGCTTTTATCCAAAGCGACTTACAGTCATGTGTGCATACATTCTACGTATGGCTGGTCCCGGGAATCGAACCCACTACCCTGGCGTTACAAGCGCCATGCTCTACCAACTGAGCCACAGAAGGACCACAGAACCATGGTTTGTTGATGGGACAGAACCATGGTTTGTTGATGGGACAGAACCACGGTTTGTTGATGGGACAGAACCATGGTTTGTTGATGGGACAGAACCACGGTTTGTTGATGGGACAGAACCACGGTTTGTTGATGGGACAGAACCATGGTTTGTTGATGGGACAGAACCACGGTTTGTTGATGGGACAGAACCACGGTTTGTTGATGGGACAGAACCATGGTCTGTTGATGGGACAGAACCATGGTTTGTTGATGGGACAGAACCATGGTTTGTTGATGGGACAGAACCATGGTTTGTTGATGGGACAGAACCACGGTTGGTTGATGGGACAGAACCACGGTTTGTTGATGAGACAGAACCATGGTTTGTTGATGAGACAGAACCATGGTTTGTTGATGGGACAGAACCATGGTTTGTTGATGGGACAGAACCACGGTTTGTTGATGGGACAGAACCATGGTTTGTTGATGGGACAGAACCATGGTTTGTTGATGAGACAGAACCATGGTTAGTTGATGGGACAGAACCACGGTTTGTTGATGGGACAGAACCACGGTTTGTTGATGGGACAGAACCATGGTTTGTTGATGGGACAGAACCATGGTTTGTTGATGGGACAGAACCACGGTTTGTTGATGGGACAGAACCATGGTTGGTTGATGGGACAGAACCATGGTTTGTTGATGGGACAGAACCATGGTTAGTTGATGGGACAGAACCACGGTTTGTTGATGGGACAGAACCACGGTTTGTTGATGGGACAGAACCATGGTTTGTTGATGGGACAGAACCATGGTTTGTTGATGGGACAGAACCATGGTTTGTTGATGGGACAGAACCATGGTTTGTTGATGGGACAGAACCATGGTTTGTTGATGGGACAGAACCATGGTTTGTTGATGGGACAGAACCATGGTTTGTTGATGGGACAGAACCATGGTTTGTTGATGGGACAGAACCATGGTTTGTTGATGGGACAGAACCATGGTTTGTTGATGGGACAGAACCATGGTTTGTTGATGGGACAGAACCATGGTTAGTTGATGGGACAGAACCATGGTTTGTTGATGGGACAGAACCATGGTTAGTTGATGGGACAGAACCATGGTTTGTTGATGGGACAGAACCATGGTTTGTTGATGGGACAGAACCATGGTTTGTTGATGGGACAGAACCATGGTTTGTTGATGGGACAGAACCATGGTTTGTTGATGGGACAGAACCATGGTTTGTTGATGGGACAGAACCATGGTTTGTTGATGGGACAGAACCATGGTTTGTTGATGGGACAGAACCATGGTTTGTTGATGGGACAGAACCACGGTTTGTTGATGGGACAGAACCACGGTTTGTTGATGGGACAGAACCACGGTTTGTTGATGGGACAGAACCACGGTTTGTTGATGGGACAGAACCACGGTTTGTTGATGGGACAGAACCATGGTTGGTTGATGGGACAGAACCATGGTTTGTTGATGGGGACAGAACCATGGTTTGTTGATGGGACAGAACCATGGTTTGTTGATGAGACAGAACCATGGTTTGTTGATGGGACAGAACCATGGTTTGTTGATGGGGACAGAACCATGTTCTGTTGATGGGACAGAACCATGGTCTGTTGATGGGACAGAACCATGTTCTGTTGATGGGACAGAACCATGGTTTGTTGATGGGACAGAACCATGGTTTGTTGATGGGACAGAACCATGGTTTGTTGATGGGACAGAACCATGTTCTGTTGATGGGACAGAACCATGGTTTGTTGATGGGACAGAACCATGGTTTGTTGATGGGACAGAACCATGGTTAGTTGATGGGACAGAACCATGGTTTGTTGATGGGACAGAACCATGGTTTGTTGATGGGACAGAACCATGGTTTGTTGATAGGACAGAACCATGGTCTGTTGATGGGACAGAACCATGGTTTGTTGATAGGACAGAACCATGGTTTGTTGATAGGACAGAACCATGGTCTGTTGATGGGACAGAACCATGGTTTGTTGATGGGACAGAACCATGGTTTGTTGATGGGACAGAACCATGGTCTGTTGATGGGACAGAACCATGGTCTGTTGATGGGACAGAACCATGGTTTGTTGATGGGACAGAACCATGGTCTGTTGATGGGACAGAACCATGGTCTGTTGATGGGACAGAACCATGTTCTGTTGATGGGACAGAACCATGGTTTGTTGATGGGACAGAACCATGGTTAGTTGATGGGACAGAACCATGGTTTGTTGATGGGACAGAACCATGGTTTGTTGATGGGACAGAACCATGGTTTGTTGATGGGACAGAACCATGGTTTGTTGATGGGACAGAACCACGGTTTGTTGATGGGACAGAACCATGGTTTGTTGATGGGACAGAACCATGGTTTGTTGATGGGACAGAACCATGGTCTGTTGATGGGACAGAACCATGTTCTGTTGATGGGACAGAACCATGGTTTGTTGATGGGACAGAACCATGGTTTGTTGATGGGACAGAACCATGGTTTGTTGATGGGACAGAACCATGTTCTGTTGATGGGACAGAACCATGGTTTGTTGATGGGACAGAACCATGGTTTGTTGATGGGACAGAACCATGGTTTGTTGATGGGACAGAACCACGGTTTGTTGATGGGACAGAACCATGGTTTGTTGATGGGACAGAACCATGGTTTGTTGATGGGACAGAACCATGGTCTGTTGATGGGACAGAACCATGGTTTGTTGATGGGACAGAACCATGGTTTGTTGATGGGACAGAACCATGGTTTGTTGATGGGACAGAACCATGGTTAGTTGATGGGACAGAACCATGGTCTGTTGATGGGACAGAACCATGGTTTGTTGATGGGACAGAACCATGGTTTGTTGATGGGACAGAACCATGGTTTGTTGATGGGACAGAACCATGGTTTGTTGATGGGACAGAACCATGGTTTGTTGATGAGACAGAACCATGGTTTGTTGATGGGACAGAACCATGGTTTGTTGATGGGACAGAACCATGGTTTGTTGATGAGACAGAACCATGGTTTGTTGATGGGACAGAACCATGGTTTGTTGATGGGACAGAACCATGGTTTGTTGATGGGACAGAACCATGGTCTGTTGATGGGACAGAACCACGGTTTGTTGATGGGACAGAACCACGGTTTGTTGATGGGACAGAACCATGGTTTGTTGATGGGACAGAACCATGGTTTGTTGATGGGACAGAACCATGGTTTGTTGATGGGACAGAACCATGGTTTGTTGATGGGACAGAACCATGGTTTGTTGATGGGACAGAACCATGGTTTGTTGATGGGACAGAACCATGGTTTGTTGATGGGACAGAACCATGGTTTGTTGATGGGACAGAACCATGGTTTGTTGATGGGACAGAACCATGGTTTGTTGATGGGACAGAACCATGGTTTGTTGATGGGACAGAACCATGGTTTGTTCAAATGTAATATGTAATACCACATGAGGGCATGGAAAAGGGTTATTTACAACCATTTCTCTTTCTCAAAAAAAGAGAGGCATTAACCAAGTCTGTCAGATCAGCATTTTTGAAGAAGCTGACCAGAACAACACGTACCAAACAGTAAACTTCTACAATAATGGAACTGTGTTGATACAAGGCAATGATTCAAGCCGCCAGGCTTTAGAGAATATGTTTGCTACCCTAAAAGCAGAAGCTGAACTCATCTCAGAAACTGAGGATAAAGTAGAGGGTGATGACGGTGAAAAGCAGGCCCCAACGGTCTCTGTGACCCAGCAAGAAGCACTCAGTGTCCCTCTACCTACCTCACCTGCAGCAGACAGAGAGCCAAGAACACCTGCTATTCAACGGTTCCACAACACCCTCTGTCTAGTCGAAGCAGAGGTCATAGAACTCAGAGAGAACACGCTTCAAGAGAACACTGTCCAGAAACTAAAAGAAGAGGTGAAACAGTTCAGGGAGGAGAGCAGAGCATCTATTGCTACATTAGAGAGAAGAATGGACAAACTGAGTCAGACAAAATGATGACCTCAGAGACCATCTGAGCACAACGAGAGAGGAGCTAGAGCAGAGAGAGAGATACATTGATACCCTCAACCAGCAGCGAGTCATTATGTCCTCTGCATCTAGAGAACATGTCCACCAGCTTGGTACAACACAGGCAGAACCTGAGACCAGTGTAACAGTATAACTTTTACGTCCGTCCCCTCGCCCATACCCGGGCGCGAACCAGGGACCCTCTGCACACATCGACAACAGTCACCCTCGAAGCATCGTTACCCATCGCTCCACAAAAGCCGCGGCCCTTGCAGAGCAAGGGGAACTACTACTTCAAGGTCTCAGAGCAAGTGACGTAACCGATTGAAACGCTACTTAGCGCACACCGCTAACTAAGCTAGCCGTTTCACATCCGTTACACCAGCATAACCAGCATGGCCTCCACCACACAGCCTGATGACACTGCACCAGCCTCCCAGTCTGCTCCAGCCCAGGTCAACCAACCAACCTCCCAGTCTGCCACAGCCCAGATCAACCAACCAACCTTCCAGTCTGCCACAGCCCAGATCAACCAACCAACCTCCCAGTCTGCTCCAGCCCAGATCAGCCTCCCAGTCTGCCACAGCCCAGGTCAACCAACCAGCCTCCCAGTCTGCTCCAGCCCAGGTCAACCAACCAGCCTCCCAGTCTGCTCCAGCCGACGTCAACCAACCAGCCTCCCAGTCTGCTCCAGCCCAGGTCAACCTACCAGCCTCCCAGTCTGCCACAGCCCAGGTCAACCAACCAGCCTCCCAGTCTGCTCCAGCCCAGGTCAACCAACCAGCCTCCCAGTCTGCTCCAGCCCAGGTCAACCAACCAGCCTCCCAGTCTGCTCCAGCCCAGGTCAACCTACCAGCCTCCCAGTCTGCTCCAGCCCAGGTCAACCAACCAGCCTCCCAGTCTGCTCCAGCCCAGGTCAACCTACCAGCCTCCCAGTCTGCTCCAGCCCAGGTCAACCAACCAGCCTCCCAGTCTGCTCCAGCCCAGGTCAACCTACCAGCCTCCCAGTCTGCTCCAGCCCAGATCAACCCACAACTGCAATCCTAATTGATTCAAATGGGAAGTTCTTGGTCCAGGAAAGATGATTCCCTAAACACCAGGTGTGTAAGTTCTGGTGTCCTACAACTGACAGTGCAATGCAGCTACTCAGTCAGACCAGGATTGACACCCCTGACAACATCATCATCCACACTGGCACAAACAACCTTCCTGCCAAAGGTGAAAATGTATCTGGGGCAGTGAGAAGTGTGGCAGAATGGGCACAGGCTATGTTCCCAACAACCAATATTGAAAAGACTTCCCAGGACAGTATGCACACTGCTCAACGTCAGAACGGCTCACCACCCCACTCTGACATGTCAACACTTATATGATAATATACATCTGGATCAGGACAGTATCAGAACTTTTGCCAAGGTCCTAAAAGATGCAACACTTGGCAGGGACCCACACACCCATCACCCCGGCAACAGAGGTCCCCCGCCCCACCTTCTGAAACAACAGTACCTCCACCATCCTCAGGAGATAAGAGCCAGACACGGCTTATTACAGCACAGCTCTACTGGACCCGGCCCATCACAACACAGCTCTACTAGACCCCATCACCCCAGCAACAGAGACCCCCCGCCCCACCTTCTGAAACAACAGTACCTCCACCATCCTCAGGAGATAAGAGCCAGACACGGCTTATTACAGCACAGCTCTACTGGACCCGGCCCATCACAACACAGCTCTACTAGACCCCATCACCCCAGCAACAGAGACCCCCCGCCCCACATTCTGAAACAACAGTACCTCCACCATCCTCAGGAGAGGAGAGCCAGACATGGCTTATTACAGCACAGCTCTACTAGACCCCATCACCCCAGCAACAAAGGTCCCCCGCCCCACCTTCTGAAACAACAGTACCTCCACCATCCCCAGGAGAGGAGAGCCAGACATGGCTTATTACAGCACAGCTCTACTAGACCCCATCACCCCAGCAACAAAGGTCCCCCGCCCCACCTTCTGAAACAACAGTACCTCCACCATCCCCAGGAGAGGAGAGCCAGACATGGCTTATTACAGCACAGCTCTACTAGACCCCATCACCCCAGCAACAAAGGTCCCCCGCCCCACCTTCTGAAACAACAGTACCTCCACCATCCCCAGGAGAGGAGAGCCAGACATGGCTTATTACAGCACAGCTCTACTAGACCAGGCCCAACACAGCACAGCTCTACTAGACCAGGCCCAACACAGCACAGCTCTACTAGACCAGGCCCAACACAGCACAGCTCTACTAGACCCGGCCCATCACAACACAGCTCTACTAGACCTGGCCCATCACAACACAGCTCTACTAGACCAGGCCCGTCACAACACAGCTCTACTAGACCAGGCCCAACACAGCACAGCTCTACTAGACCAGGCCCAACACAGCACAGATTTACCAGACCAGACCCACCTCAGGACAGCACGACCAGACCCGGCCCATCACAACACAGCTCTACTAGACCAGGCCCGTCACAACACAGCTCTACTAGACCAGGCCCGTCACAACACAGCTCTACTAGACCAGGCCCGTCACAACACAGCTCTACTAGACCAGGCCCAACATAACACAGCTCTACTAGACCAGGCCCAACACTGCACATATTTACCAGACCAGACCCGCCTCAGGACAGCACAACTAGACCCGTCCCATCACAACACAGCTCTACTAGACCCGTCCCATCACAACACAGCTCTACTAGACCCGTCCCATCACAACACAGCTCTACTAGACCTGGCCCATCACAACACAGCTCTACTAGACCTGGCCCATCACAACACAGCTCTACTAGACCCGTCCCATCACAACACAGCTCTACTAGACCCGTCCCATCACAACACAGCTCTACTAGACCTGGCCCATCACAACACAGCTCTACTAGACCTGGCCCATCACAACACAGCTCTACTAGACCCGGCCCATCACAACACAGCTCTACTAGACCTGGCCCATCACAACACAGCTCTACTAGATCCGGCCCATCACAACACAGCTCTACTAGACCAGGCCCAACACAGCACAGCTCTACTAGACCCGGCCCATCACAACACAGCTCTACTAGACCTGGCCCATCACAACACAGCTCTACTAGACCAGGCCCGTCACAACACAGCTCTACTAGACCAGGCCCATCACAACACAGCTCTACTAGACCAGGCCCGTCACAACACAGCTCTACTAGACCAGGCCCGTCACAACACAGCTCTACTAGACCAGGCCCATCACAACACAGCTCTACTAGACCAGGCCCGTCACAACACAGCTCTACTAGACCAGGCCCATCACAACACAGCTCTACTAGACCAGGCCCAACACAACACAGCTCTACTAGACCAGGCCCAACACAGCACAGATTTACCAGACCAGACCCGCCTCAGGACAGCACGACCAGACCAGGCCCAACACAACACAGCTCTACTAGACCAGGCCCGTCACAACACAGCTCTACTAGACCCGTCCCATCACAACACAGCTCTACTAGACCCGTCCCATCACAACACAGCTCTACTAGACCTGGCCCATCACAACACAGCTCTACTAGACCTGGCCCATCACAACACAGCTCTACTAGACCCGGCCCATCACAACACAGCTCTACTAGACCAGGCCCAACACAACACAGCTCTACTAGACCAGGCCCAACACAACACAGCTCTACTAGACCAGGCCCGTCACAACACAGCTCTACTAGACCCGTCCCATCACAACACAGCTCTACTAGACCCGTCCCATCACAACACAGCTCTACTAGACCTGGCCCATCACAACACAGCTCTACTAGACCTGGCCCATCACAACACAGCTCTACTAGACCCGGCCCATCACAACACAGCTCTACTAGACCTGGCCCATCACAACACAGCTCTACTAGACCCGGCCCATCACAACACAGCTCTACTAGACCTGGCCCATCACAACACAGCTCTACTAGACCCGGCCCATCACAACACAGCTCTACTAGACCAGGCCCAACACAGCACAGATTTACCAGACCAGACCCGCCTCAGGACAGCACGACCAGACCCGGCCCATCACAACACAGCTCTACTAGACCCCATCACAACACAGCCCTAATGGACCCAGCCCATCACAACACAGCTCTACTAGACCCGTCCCATCACAACACAGCTCTACTAGACCTGGCCCATCACAACACAGCTCTACTAGACCCGGCCCATCACAACACAGCTCTACTAGACCTGGCCCATCACAACACAGCTCTACTAGATCCGGCCCATCACAACACAGCTCTACTAGACCAGGCCCAACACAGCACAGCTCTACTAGACCCGGCCCATCACAACACAGCTCTACTAGACCTGGCCCATCACAACACAGCTCTACTAGACCAGGCCCGTCACAACACAGCTCTACTAGACCAGGCCCATCACAACACAGCTCTACTAGACCAGGCCCGTCACAACACAGCTCTACTAGACCAGGCCCGTCACAACACAGCTCTACTAGACCAGGCCCATCACAACACAGCTCTACTAGACCAGGCCCGTCACAACACAGCTCTACTAGACCAGGCCCGTCACAACACAGCTCTACTAGACCAGGCCCAACACAGCACAGCTCTACTAGACCAGGCCCAACACAGCACAGATTTACCAGACCAGACCCGCCTCAGGACAGCACGACCAGACCCGGCCCATCACAACACAGCTCTACTAGACCAGGCCCAACACAACACAGCTCTACTAGACCCGTCCCATCACAACACAGCTCTACTAGACCCGTCCCATCACAACACAGCTCTACTAGACCTGGCCCATCACAACACAGCTCTACTAGACCTGGCCCATCACAACACAGCTCTACTAGACCCGGCCCATCACAACACAGCTCTACTAGACCAGGCCCAACACAACACAGCTCTACTAGACCAGGCCCATCACAACACAGCTCTACTAGACCAGGCCCGTCACAACACAGCTCTACTAGACCCGTCCCATCACAACACAGCTCTACTAGACCCGTCCCATCACAACACAGCTCTACTAGACCTGGCCCATCACAACACAGCTCTACTAGACCTGGCCCATCACAACACAGCTCTACTAGACCCGGCCCATCACAACACAGCTCTACTAGACCTGGCCCATCACAACACAGCTCTACTAGACCCGGCCCATCACAACACAGCTCTACTAGACCTGGCCCATCACAACACAGCTCTACTAGACCCGGCCCATCACAACACAGCTCTACTAGACCAGGCCCAACACAGCACAGATTTACCAGACCAGACCCGCCTCAGGACAGCACGACCAGACCCGGCCCATCACAACACAGCTCTACTAGACCCCATCACAACACAGCCCTAATGGACCCAGCCCATCACAACACAGCTCTACTAGACCCAGCCCATCACAACACAGCCCTAATGGACCCAGCCCATCACAACACAGCTCTACTAGACCCAGCCCATCACAAAACAGCCCTAATGGACCCAGCCCATCACAACACAGCTCTACTAGACCCAGCCCATCACAACACAGCTCTACTAGACCCCATCACAACACAGCTCTACTAGACCCAGCCCATCACAAGACAGCTCTACTAGACCCAGCCCATCACAACACAGCTCTACTAGACCCAGCCCATCACAACACAGCTCTACTAGACCCAGCCCATCACAGCACAGCTCTACTAGACCCAGCCCATCACAAGACAGCTCTACTAGACCCAGCCCATCACAAGACAACTCTACTAGACCCAGCCCATCACAACACAGCCCAAATGGACCCGGCCCATCACAACACAGCCCCAATGGACCCAGCCCATCACAACACAGCATTGACCACTACTCAGAACACTGTCCTTCTGAGAAGTGCAGCACATGATGCAGTCCACACCATGTATCATTCAGAGCATCAGCCTATATATGCTGAGGTAACCTCTGGCAAAAGGACCCCTAGAACTATCAGTGATTGGACAGGTGCACCAACTACTGCATCTAATATGCAGACTATACTGGGCTAGACAGACCCTTTAAATCACACACAAACTTACAAAATAAAAACATGCATACTTCTCCTACAAGGGGGTTGCAGATTCCACTGTAATTAATTTAAGTTTAATCTTAATAGGAATTGTTGTTTGTTTACAACTATTCTTTATTTTATTGCCACTGGTATTATAATAATATCATATATGTTTTTTATTTTATGTACATATTTTTGTATTTCTTGTTCTTAAAAAGTATATATATATTAAAAATTGGATCATTAACTATCAGCTCTTGGAATATCCAGGGCCTAAACTCTTCACATGTTGGTTATAAAACAACACATTGAGAATGGATTAAAAACATCAAGGGACAGGACACCATAATCCTACTGGAAACATGGTGTCGTGGAGACACAGATACTCAGTGTCCCTCAGGCTATAGAGAAAGTCAAGGGACAGGACACCATAACCCTACTGGAAACATGGTGTCGTGGAGACACAGATACTCAGTGTCCCTCAGGCTATAGAGAAAGTCAAGGGACAGGACACCATAACCCTACTGGAAACATGGTGTCGTGGAGACATAGATACTCAGTGTCCCTCAGGCTATAGAGAAAGTCAAGGGACAGGACACCATAACCCTACTGGAAACATGGTGTCCTGGAGACATAGATACTCAGTGTCCCTCAGGCTATAGAGAAAGTCAAGGGACAGGACACCATAACCCTACTGGAAACATGGTGTCCTGGAGACATAGATACTCTGGCAGACATATCAGTGTGGATGACGGATCACCACCTCAAGCTGAACCTCGGCAAGACGGAGCTGCTCTTCCTCCCGGGGAAGGACTGCCCGTTCCATGATCTCGCCATCACGGTTGACAACTCCATTGTGTCCTCCTCCCAGAGCGCTAAGAACCTTGGCGTGATCCTGGACAACACCCTGTCGTTCTCAACTAACATCAAGGCGGTGGCCCGTTCCTGTAGGTTCATGCTCTACAACATCCGCAGAGTACGACCCTGCCTCACACAGGAAGCGGCGCAGGTCCTAATCCAGGCACTTGTCATCTCCCGTCTGGACTACTGCAACTCGCTGTTGGCTGGGCTCCCTGCCTGTGCCATTAAACCCTACAACTCATCCAGAACGCCGCAGCCCGTCTGGTGTTCAACCTTCCCAAGTTCTCTCACGTCACCCCGCTCCTCCGCTCTCTCCACTGGCTTCCAGTTGAAGCTCGCATCCGCTACAAGACCATGGTGCTTGCCCTACGGAGCTGTGAGGGGAACGGCACCTCAGTACCTCCAGGCTCTGATCAGGCCCTACACCCAAACAAGGGCACTGCGTTCATCCACCTCTGGCCTGCTCGCCTCCCTACCACTGAGGGAAGTACAGTTCCCGCCTCAGCCCAGTCAAGACTGTTCGCTGCTCTGCCCCCCAATGGTGGAACAAACTCCCTCACGACGCCAGGACAGCGGAGTCAATCACCACCTTCCGGAGACACCTGAAACCCCACCTCTTTAAGGAATACCTAGGATAGGATAAAGTAATCCTTCTCACCCCCTCCCCCCTTAAAAGATTTAGATGCACTATTGTAAAGTGGCTGTTCCACTGGATGTCATAAGGTGAATGCACCAATTTGTAAGTCGCTCTGGATAAGAGCGTCTGCTAAATGACTTAAATGTAAATGTAAATACTCAGTGTCCCTCGGGCTATAGAGAAAGTCAAGGGACAGGACACCATAACCCTACTGGAAACATGGTGTCGTGGAGACATAGATACTCAGTGTCCCTCAGGCTATAGAGAAAGTCAAGGGACAGGACACCATAACCCTACTGGAAACATGGTGTCCTGGAGACATAGATACTCAGTGTCCTCAGGCTATAGAGAAAGTCAAGGGACAGGACACCATAACCCTACTGGAAACATGGTGTCGTGGAGACATAGATACTCAGTGTCCCTCAGGCTATAGAGAAAGTCAAGGGACAGGACACCATAACCCTACTGGAACCATGTTGTCGTGGAGACATAGATACTCAGTGTCCCTCAGGCTATAGAGAAAGTCAAGGGACAGGACACCATAACCCTACTGGAAACATGGTGTCGTGGAGACATAGATACTCAGTGTCCCTCAGGCTATAGAGAAAGTCAAGGGACAGGACACCATAACCCTACTGGAAACATGGTGTCGTGGAGACATAGATACTCAGTGTCCCTCAGGCTATAGAGAAAGTCAAGGGACAGGACACCATAACCCTACTGGAAACATGGTGTCGTGGAGACATAGATACTCAGTGTCCCTCAGGCTATAGAGAAAGTCAAGGGACAGGACACCATAACCCTACTGGAACCATGTTGTCGTGGAGACATAGATACTCCAGTGTCCCTCAGGCTATAGAGAAAGTCAAGGGACAGGACACCATAACCCTACTGGAAACATGGTGTCGTGGAGACATAGATACTCAGTGTCCCTCAGGCTATAGAGAAAGTCAAGGGACAGGACACCATAACCCTACTGGAAACATGGTGTTGTGGAGACATAGATACTCAGTGTCCTCAGGCTATAGAGAAAGTCAAGGGACAGGACACCATAACCCTACTGGAACCATGTTGTCGTGGAGACATAGATACCAGTGTCCCTCAGGCTATAGAGAAAGTCAAGGGACAGGACACCATAACCCTACTGGAAACATGGTGTCGTGGAGACATAGATACTCAGTGTCCCT
>NW_026288431.1:0-46803 GCF_023373465.1 Oncorhynchus keta
ACTTGTAGAGTCTTTATTATAGGGTGTCATTTAGAATACAACTCTAAATCACCTGTAGAGTCTTTATTATAGTGTCTTTATTATCCCCAGGGGCCAAATAATTTAGCAGCACATGACCCCCGACAATATATCCAGCAATATGTTATTAGAGATGACTGAGATAGCTGATAGCAGCTGGCAACGAGGACCATATAGACCTGTTTGTTTTAAACTTGTGGAGTCTATATCTGTGCTCTTAAATAAGGCATGCTGGGAGTCCCTCAGATTGCTCCTTACATGTGACTCATGTCTGATACAGGTGGAAAGTTCAGTTCATTCTGCTAATTCATGTGGTACCGATGTTACAGAGCCTGTTCTCACTCTTTAGGTTTAGATGACCAAAACATCAGAGGTTATTGAAACCAACATGTCTTTTGTCTCACCCTCTCTCACGTTGCTAAAAACCCAATATACACACACACACACACACGCACACGCACACACACACACACAGACACGCACACACGCACACACGCACACGCACACACATACACACACACACACTCACACAGACATACACACACACACACACACACACAAAAATACTCTTTTCACACATCTCCATTCATCACACAGTTAAAAATAGTGTAGTTCTCTTTTCTCCATCTTCATTCATCACCAGCCATAGCTGCTGTAGTTCTACTGTTTACCAGAGATACTTAACACTGGTCTCAGCCATCTGCTGTAGTTCTACTGTTTACCAGAGATACTTAACACTGGTCTCAGCCATCTGCTGTAGTTCTACTGTTTACCAGAGATACTTAAGACTGGTCTCAGCCATCTGCTGCAGTTCTACTGTTTACCAGAGATACTTAACACTGGTCTCAGCCATCTGCTGTAGTTCTACTGTTTACCAGAGATACTTAACACTGGTCTCAGCCATCTGCTGTAGTTCTACTGTTTACCAGAGATACTTAACACTGGTCTCAGCCATCTGCTGTAGTTCTACTGTTTACCAGAGATACTTAACACTGGTCTCAGCCATCTGCTGTAGTTCTACTGTTTACCAGAGATACGTAACACTGGTCTCAGCCATCTGCTGTAGTTCTACTGTTTACCAGAGATACTTAACACTGGTCTCAGCCATCTGCTGTAGTTCTACTGTTTACCAGAGATACTTAAGACTGGTCTCAGCCATCTGCTGTAGTTCTACTGTTTACCAGAGATACTTATCTGCTGTAGTTCTACTGGTCTCAGCCATCTGCTGTAGTTCTACTGTTTACCAGAGATACTTAACACTGGTCTCAGCCATCTGCTGTAGTTCTACTGTTTACCAGAGATACTTAAGACTGGTCTCAGCCATCTGCTGTAGTTCTACTGTTTACCAGAGATACTTAACACTGGTCTCAGCCATCTGCTGTAGTTCTACTGTTTACCAGAGATACGTAACACTGGTCTCAGCCATCTGCTGTAGTTCTACTGTTTACCAGAGATACTTAAGACTGGTCTCAGCCATCTGCTGTAGTTCTACTGTTTACCAGAGATACTTAACACTGGTCTCAGCCATCTGCTGTAGTTCTACTGTTTACCAGAGATACTTAACACTGGTCTCAGCCATCTGCTGTAGTTCTACTGTTTACCAGAGATACTTAACACTGGTCTCAGCCATCTGCTGTAGTTCTACTGTTTACCAGAGATACTTAACACTGGTCTCAGCCATCTGCTGTAGTTCTACTGTTTACCAGAGATACTTAACACTGGTCGTCAAGCGTGGACCTTTTAATGGAGCCTGAGTCCTTTCTGCCAAAGCCATTATATTTCAGTACAGCTTAGTTGTCTTCTAACAGTGACTAAGATTTCTCTGTGTTGCAGTGAGACTGTGGTAGTGATTGTTTACTACTGACTGTGCTGTCTCTGTGTTGCTGTGACAGGCTGCCCGGAGGGTAAAAAAATGGAATTCATTACCAGCCTTTTAGACGCCCTCACCACAGACATGGTCCAGGCCATTAACTCACCAACCCCCTCTGGTGGTGGGAGGTAAGTCGTAACGATATGTTTTCCCCTCAAGCTTAAACAGTCAACTATGATGTTGAAATCTCTATCATCAGGTTTGGATGGAGAATTAGATCTGGAGCCCTGAGTGTGTACCTGAGCAGGTTCTGAGTGTGTACCTGAGCAGGTTCTGAGTGTGTACCTGAGCAGGTTCTGAGTGTGTACCTGAGCAGGTTCTGAGTGTGTACCTGAGCAGGTTTTGAGCGTGTACCTGAGCAGGTTCTGAGCGTGTACCTGAGCAGGTTCTGAGCGTGTACCTGAGCAGGTTCTGAGCGTGTACCTGAGCAGGTTCTGAGCGTGTACCTGAGCAGGTTCTGAGTGTCTGTACCTGTGTATGAGTACTGGGTGCCCCTGTGGAGGTTTGAGTCGAACCCTCTTCCGTTTCCTTCTAACCTGTGTCTGAACCCTGTTGTCCTGTGCAGGTTGATGGAGCCGGACCCCAGCCACACTCTAGAGGAGAGGGTGGTCCACTGGTACTTTACCCAGCTGGACAACAACAGCAGCCATGACATCAACAAGAAGGAGCTGAAGCCCTTCAAGAGATACGTCAAGAAGAAAGCCAAACCCAAGAAATGTGCCCGGAAGTTCACTGACTACTGTGACCTGAACAAGGACAAAGCCATCTCACTTCTGGAGCTGAAGGGTTGTCTTGGGGTCAGCAAGGAGGGTGAGCATGTTGGTACAGAGCGTTCTTCTCTGGCACACTGGATATTTGTTCAATAGTTCATCGTTCATTATGGAGCCGTCTTTCATTTCTGTCCTCCGAAGAACTCAGCAGGAACTTAAATGTCTCTGAACTATGTTGCTAACTGTCCAGAAATTTTGCAGGGCACCAGTAATTGGTTATTAGCCAGTAATTAGCGAGCTAGCAGCTAGGCGAGGACAGACTACACCTCCAGTCCAGACCCTGTCCACGTCTGGGCGTACAGCACAATGGACAACCAGACAGGATGTGTGGATCAGCATCTCAGATCATTGGGATCTGTTGTGTTAAAAGCAGTGAAAATGACATGGTTATAATGTATTATAAGACTTGTATAGAGCATGTATAACCCCTTTGTAATCTCTTATTACCATGTAATAATGATGCTGACTGAATATCAGACATTTTGTGACATAGACATCCCAGTCTGACCACTAATGTGTCTCCTCTCCTCTCCTCTCCTCTCCTCTCCTCTCCTCTCTCTCTCTCCCTCCTCCCCTCTCCTCTCCCTCTCCTCTCCTCTCCTCTCCTCTCCTCTCCCTCCCCTCCTCTTCTCCCTCTCCCTCCCCTCTTCCTTTCCTTCTACAGGTAGTTCTGTGAGCAGCATCAACCAAGGGACAAGGCAAGGGATTAATTTGTTCAGTAAGACCCACTAATATGCTTTCACTAACCTTAGCACCACCTTAAACCGCTGTGGACCGCTTCAATATAATCCATTAACCATCCTTGTATGTAAACCAAATGTATACCCTGTTGCAGTACTTAGCATAAGATGTCCAACATGTGTCGTTTGCATCGAGTTACAACTTGTGTGGCTGCACATTTCTTTGCTACTCAGCAATGCAGGATGGGTATTTTGCCTTAGCTAATTGTAGTTCTTGGGTTGGGGTATAACTTAAGCTTTAGACTGGCTTCTGATATTGGTCTGCAGGCTTCTTATTCAGATGCACACAGCTTTATGTTCTAGATACACTTGGAGGTCTTTGCTTTTACAGTGAATCGGTGATTTCTCGGGAAAGTCCGTCAGGAAACTTATGTTTGTTGTTGTTGCGTTATTTGAGCTTTTTTAAAAAAAAAATGTATTTGTGGGAATTTTATAAGGGGAAAAAATGTTCCGGCTCTATGCCCAGAAATGCCCTTGTTCGGAACAAACTTTTCAGAAAAAAGAAAAGTGTTTGAAATGAAAGAAACAATAATGGATATGAACTGGAAAATGATTTTATGTAAAAGGATATATCTTCCAAATGTTATTTTTAAAGAATATTTCTCTCAAAACTTTGATTCCTAAAAGATATTTCTGGACATTTGGTGAACAGTCAGATTTGTCTAAAATCCGAAATGAATCAGGAATGTACAGGGTCACCTATACCATAAGGACCCCTTATTCATGTCCTCATTACATCTAGAGCAATAAGACCCCTCATGGTCTGGAATGTTCTCTACTGTTGATAGATTTAAACAAAGATATTGGAATCACCGTGGTCACAACCATTAACTGTCAGCTCCATCTCCTGATAGATTAAGATGTGAATTGTAGTTCAAATATGTTACATTTAATTAGGTTTTAGAGTTATACATCAACTGAGGAAAAACTAAATGTCCACTGTTTATACCACTTGAAGGAAGACCAAATGTCTACTGTTTATACCACTTGAAGGAAGACTAAATGTCTACTGTTTATACCACTTGAAGGAAGACTACATGTCTACTGTTTATACCACTTGAAGACTAAATGTCTACTGTTTATACCACTTGAAGACCAAATGTCTACTGTTTATACCACTTGAAGGAAGACCAAATGTCTACTGTTTATACCACTTGAAGGAAGACTAAATGTCTACTGTTTATACCACTTGAAGGAAGACCAAATGTCTACTGTTTATACCACTTGAAGGAAGACTAAATGTCTACTGTTTATACCACTTGAGGAAGACCAAATGTCTACTGTTTATACCACTTGAAGGAAGACCAAATGTCTACTGTTTATACCACTTGAAGGAAGACTAAATGTCTACTGTTTATACCACTTGAAGGAAGACTAAATGTCTACTGTTTATACCACTTGAAGGAAGACCAAATGTCTACTGTTTATACCACTTGAAGACCAAATGTCTACTGTTTATACCACTTGAAGACCAAATGTCTACTGTTTATACCACTTGAAGGAAGACTAAATGTCTACTGTTTATACCACTTGAAGGAAGACCAAATGTCTACTGTTTATACCACTTGAAGGAAGACCAAATGTCTACTGTTGAAGGAAGACTAAATGTCTACTGTTTATACCACTTGAAGGAAGACTAAATGTCTACTGTTTATACCACTTGAAGGAAGACTAAATGTCTACTGTTTATACCACTTGAAGGAAGACTAAATGTCTACTGTTTATACCACTTGACTAAATGTCTACTGTTTATACCACTTGAAGGAAGACTAAATGTCTACTGTTTATACCACTTGAAGACTAAATGTCTACTGTTTATACCACTTGAAGACTAAATGTCTACTGTTTATACCACTTGAAGGAAGACCAAATGTCTACTGTTTATACCACTTGAAGGAAGACTAAATGTCTACTGTTTATACCACTTGAAGGAAGACTAAATGTCTACTGTTTATACCACTTGAAGGAAGACTAAATGTCTACTGTTTATACCACTTGAAGGAAGACTAAATGTCTACTGTTTATACCACTTGAAGGAAGACTAAATGTCTACTGTTTATACCACTTGAAGGAAGACTAAATGTCTACTGTTTATACCACTTGAAGGAAGACTAAATGTCTACTGTTTATACCACTTGAAGGAAGACTAAATGTCTACTGTTTATACCACTTGAAGGAAGACTAAATGTCTACTGTTTATACCACTTGAAGGAAGACTAAATGTCTACTGTTTATACCACTTGAAGGAAGACCAAATGTCTACTGTTTATACCACTTGAAGACCAAATGTCTACTGTTTATACCACTTGAAGACTAAATGTCTACTGTTTATACCACTTGAAGGAAGACCAAATGTCTACTGTTTATACCACTTGAAGGAAGACTAAATGTCTACTGTTTATACCACTTGAAGGAAGACTAAATGTCTACTGTTTATACCACTTGAAGGAAGACTAAATGTCTACTGTTTATACCACTTGAAGACCAAATGTCTACTGTTTATACCACTTGAAGGAAGACTAAATGTCTACTGTTTATACCACTTGAAGACTAAATGTCTACTGTTTATACCACTTGAAGGAAGAATAAATGTCTACTGTTTATACCACTTGAAGGAAGACTAAATGTCTACTGTTTATACCACTTGAAGGAAGACTAAATGTCTACTGTTTATACCACTTGAAGACTAAATGTCTACTGTTTATACCACTTGAAGACTAAATGTCTAGTTTATACCACTTTGAAGGAAGACTAAATGTCTACTGTTTATACCACTTGAAGACTAAATGTCTACTGTTTATACCTAAGACTAAATGGTTTATACCACTTGAAGACTAAATGTCTACTGTTTATACCACTTGAAGACTAAATGTCTACTGTTTATACCACTTGAAGACCAAATGTCTACTGTTTATACCACTTGAAGGAAGACCAAATGTCTACTGTTTATACCACTTGAAGGAAGACCAAATGTCTACTGTTTATACCACTTGAAGGAAGACTAAATGTCTACTGTTTATACCACTTGTTTATACCACTTGAAGACCAAATGTCTATGAAGGAAGACTAAATGTCTACTGTTTATACCACTTGAAGGAAGACTAAATGTCTACTGTTTATACCACTTGAAGGAAGACTAAATGTCTACTGTTTATACCACTTGAAGGAAGACCAAATGTCTACTGTTTATACCACTTGAAGGAAGACTAAATGTCTACTGTTTATACCACTTGAAGGAAGACCAAATGTCTACTGTTTATACCACTTGAAGACTAAATGTCTACTGTTTATACCACTTGAAGGAAGACTAAATGTCTACTGTTTATACCACTTGAAGGAAGACCAAATGTCTACTGTTTATACCACTTGAAGACTAAATGTCTACTGTTTGTTACCACTTGAAGGAAGACTCAATGTCTGAACAGACCAAATGTTATACCACTTGAAGGAAGACCAAATGTCTACTGTTTATACCACTTGAAGGAAGACTAAATGTCTACTGTTTATACCACTTGAAGGAAGACCAAATGTCTACTGTTTATACCACTTGAAGGAAGACTAAATGTCTACTGTTTATACCCACTTGAAGGAAGACTAAATGTCTACTGTTTATACCACTTGAAGGAAGACCAAATGTCTACTGTTTATACCACTTGAAGGAAGACCAAATGTCTACTGTTTATACCACTTGAAGACCAAATGTCTACTGTTTATACCACTTGAAGGAAGACCAAATGTCTACTGTTTATACCACTTGAAGGAAGACCAAATGTCTACTGTTTATACCACTTGAAGGAAGACCAAATGTCTTGTTTATACCACTTGAAGGAAGACCAAATGTCTACTGTTTATTTGAAGGAAGACCAAATGTCTACTGTTTATACCACTTGAAGGAAGACCAAATGTCTACTGTTTATACCACTTGAAGGAAGACTAAATGTCTACAGTTTATACCACTTGAAGACTAAATGTCTACTGTTTATACCACTTGAAGACTAAATGTCCACTGTTTATACCACTTGAAGGAAGACTAAATGTCTACAGTTTATACCACTTGAAGACTAAATGTCTACAGTTATACCACTTGAAGACTAAATGTCTACAGTTTATACCACTTGAAGACTAAATGTCCACTGTTTATACCACTTGAAGGAAGACTAAATGTCTACTGTTTATACCACTTGAAGGAAGACCAAATGTCTACTGTTTATACCACTTGAAGACTAAATGTCTACTGTTTATACCACTTGAAGGAAGACTAAATGTCTACTGTTTATACCACTTGAAGACTAAATGTCTACTGTTTATACCACTTGAAGGAAGACTAAATGTCTACTGTTTATACCACTTGAAGGAAGACTAAATGTCTACTGTTTATACCACTTGAAGACTAAATGTCTACTGTTTATACCACTTGAAGACTAAATGTCTACTGTTTATACCACTTGAAGGAAGACTAAATGTCTACTGTTTATTTGAAGACTAAATGTCTACTGTTTATACCACTTGAAGGAAGACTAAATGTCTACTGTTTATACCACTTGAAGACTAAATGTCACTGTTTATACCACTTGAAGGAAGTGGTAGGGGTGGGGGGCAGCCGGTAAGGGGTGGGGGGCAGCTGGTAATTTGACCCTGATTACTAAATGTAGATAGCAGGCCGCTAGATTAATTTACCAATCTAAAACATTTTAGCTAACGTGGGCTAATTGAGTGACTGTCAATGACTGACATAGCAAGAGAAAAATAAACTGCAGATGCACAACGACATTTAGAAAATACAGTATTCTACTATTCTAACTAAGTTGAAACCCTGACTGAGTTCAATGTTTAGAAATGTTTTTTAGGTTCTGAATTGAGAAGAAAATTCTAAAAATCTTAAAACATAAAAAAAAAACACAATAGTGTTTATTTGTAGAATATTAAATTAATTTCTTCCCTCATCAATCTAAACACTTCACCCCATAATGACAAAGGAAAATCTGTTTTTTTAATACATTTTCAGACCCTTTACTCAGTACTTTGTTGAAGCACCTTTGGTACCGATTACAGCCTCAGGTCTTCTTGGGTATGACGCTACAAGCTTGACATAACTGTATTTGGGGAGTTTCTCCCATTCTTCTCTGCAGATCCTCTCAAGCTCTGTCAGGTTGGGTGGGGAGCATCGCTGCACAGCTATTTTCAGGTCTCTCCAGAGATGTCCGATCAGGTTCAAGTCCGGGCTCTGGCTGGCCCACACAAGTACATTCAGAGACTTGTGCCGAAGCCACTCCTCCTCTTGGCTGTGTGCTTAAGATCATTGTCCTGTTGGAAGGTGAACCTTTGCCCCTAGTCTGAGATCCTGAGCACTCTGGAGCAGGTTTTCATCAAGGATCTCTCTTTACTTTTCTCTGTTCATCTTTCCCTCAATCCTGACTAGTCTCCCAGTCCATGCTGCTAAAAAACATCCCCACAGCATGATGTTGCCACCACCATGCTTCACCGTAGCAATGGTGCCAGGTTTCCTCCAGATGTTGGCATTCAGGCCAATTCAGAATCTTGTTTCTCATGGTCTGAGAGTCTTTAGGTGCCTTTTGGCAAACTCCAAGCAGGCTGTTTGTGCCTTTTAATGAGGAGTGGCTTCCGTCTGGCCACTCTACCATAAAAGCCTGATTGGTGGAGTGCTGTAGAGATGGTTATCCTTCTGGGAGTTTCTCTCACAGAGGAACTCTGGAGCTCTGTCAGAGTGACCATCGGGTTCTTTATCACCTCCCTAACAAAGGACCTTCTCCCCAATTGCTCAGTTTGAACAGGCGACCAGCTCTAGGAAGAGTCCTGGTGGTTCCAAACTGTCAACTGTGTCACCTTTAAAGGTGTGCACCTTTCAAATCATGTCCAATCAATTGAATTTACCACAGGTGGACTCCAATCAAACATCGCAAGGATGATCAATGGAAACAGGATGCACTTGAGCTAAATTTCAAGTCTCATAGCAAAGGGTCTGAAGGTATTTCTGATTTTATTTTTTTATTTTTATACATTTGCTAACATTTCTAAAAACCTGTTTTCTCTTTGTCATTATGGGGTATGTGTGTATGGGCTTCGGTTGTGTGTATGGGCTTTGATTGTGTGTATGGGCTTTGATTGTGTGTATGGGCTTTGATTGTGTGTATGGGCTTTGATTGTGTGTATGGGCTTTGATTGTGTGTATGGGCTTTGTTTGTGTGTATGGGCTTTGATTGTGTGTGTGGGCTTTGATTGTGTGTATGGGCTTTGATTGTGTGTGTGGGCTTGATTGTGTGTATGGGCTTTGATTGTGTGTATGGGCTTTGATTGTGTGTATGGGCTTTGATTGTGTGTATGGGCTTTGATTGTGTGTGTGGGCTTTGATTGTGTGTATGGGCTTTGATTGTGTGTATGGGCTTCGATTGTGTGTATGGGCTTTGATTGTGTGTATGGGCTTTGATTGTGTGTATGGGCTTTGTTTGTGTGTATGGGCTTTGATTGTGTGTGTGGGCTTTGATTGTGTGTATGGGCTTTGATTGTGTGTGTGGGTTTTGATTGTGTGTATGGGCTTTGATTGTGTGTATGGGCTTTGATTGTGTCTATGGGCTTCGATTGTGTGTATGGGCTTCTATTGTGTGTATGGGCTTCGATGTGATGTCCACACACGACAATGGTTATTGTAGGCAGGTAAACATACCAAAATGATCAGGTATCAAGATGCAATATTGTAGTCAGGAAACAATATGAGATGTGAATGGGCAACATTCATTCTGAAGAATATATTTTCTCTCGCTTCAGCTCAAATGTTTTACCTTTATTTAACCTAGGCAAGGCCGTTAAGAACAAATTCTTATTTTCAATGACGGCCTAGGAACAGTGGATTGACTGCCTTGTTCAGGGTCAGAATGACCGATTTTTACATTGTCAGCTCGGGGATTCGATCCAGCAACCTTTCGTTCTAAACGTTGTCGTTTTTTTTTTACGTGGTTGAAATGTTGAAATGCAAATTCCAAATATGTAAATGATGTATGGATCTAAAAAAAGTGCCTACTTTGATTTGGACTATTGAGAAACACCCCGTCAGAGCACGGTAGTCTGCATATTGAGAAACACCCCGTCAGAGCTCCGGTAGTCTGCATATTGAGAAACACCCCGTCAGAGCACGGTAGTCTGCATATTGAGAAACACCCCGTCAGAGCTCCGGTAGTCTGCATATTGAGAAACACCCCGTCAGAGTCCGGTAGTCTGCATATTGAGAAACACCCCGTCAGAGTCCGGTAGTCTGCATATTGAGAAACACCCCGTCAGAGCACGGTAGTCTGCATATTGAGAAACACCCCGTCAGAGCTCCGGTAGTCTGCATATTGAGAAACACCCCGTCAGAGCACGCTAGTCTGCGTATTGAGAAACACCCGTCAGAGCTCCGGTAGTCTGCGTATTGAGAAACACCCGTCAGAGTCCGATAGTCTGCATATTGAGAAACACCCGTCAGAGCTCCGGTAGTCTGCATATTGAGAAACACCCCGTCAGAGTCCGGTAGTCTGCATATTGAGAAACACCCCGTCAGAGCTCCGGTAGTCTGCATATTGAGAAACACCCCGTCAGAGCTCCGGTAGTCTGCATATTGAGAAACACCCCGTCAGAGTCCGGTAGTCTGCATATTGAGAAACACCCCGTCAGAGCTCCGGTAGTCTGCATATTGAGAAACACCCCGTCAGAGCTCCGGTAGTCTGCATATTGAGAAACACCCCGTCAGAGCTCCGGTAGTTTGCGTATTGAGAAACACCCCTGTCGACTGAAGTAGAGAGGAAATATGAGTTCAATAAAGATTCAGCTGATGTTTTTTAGAGACTGTTGGAACATTCCAGTTGGCCCGGGGCAATAAGCAAGGTTTCTTCCACTGAGAAAAACGGAGAAAATACGAATAAAAACTACTTCCAATCCCTCATTGTACCCTGGCACCTACTACTGCAGACACTGTGTGGATGTGTGTGGATGTATGTGTGTGTGTGTGTGTGTGTGTGTCTACATGGTGTGTGTGTGTGTGTGTGTGTGTGCTAGATTGAATCACTGAGCTGACAAGGTACACGTCTGTCGTTCTGCCCCTGAACTGGCAGTTAACCCACTGTT
Source organism: Oncorhynchus keta (assembly GCF_023373465.1). NCBI lineage: Eukaryota > Metazoa > Chordata > Actinopteri > Salmoniformes > Salmonidae > Oncorhynchus > Oncorhynchus keta. Next base: position 11,514 of record NW_026288431.1, read on the forward strand.
CCTAGACCAGTTAACCCACTGTTCCTAGACCAGTTAACCCACTGTTCCTAGACCAGTTAACCCACTGTTCCTAGACCAGTTAACCCACTGTTCCTAGACCAGTTAACCCACTGTTCCTAGACCAGTTAACCCACTGTTCCTAGACCAGTTAACCCACTGTTCCTAGACCAGTTAACCCACTGTTCCTAGGCCGTCATTCTAAATAAGAATTTGTTCTTAACTGACTTGCCTAGTTAAATCAAGGTTACTAAAATATAGTGTTGTGTTAAAGCTATAAACATTTATAAAAAATGATCAATCAGGCAACATGGAAAACTAAGTGTTTTTTCAAACTCCTTCTATGCCTTTTCAGATTTACTGCAGTCGTATTCACTTTAACCTTACCTAACACAGTACAGTGCCTTGTGAAAGTATTCGGCCCCCTTGAACTTTGCGACCTTTTGCCACATTTCAGGCTTCAAACATAAAGATATAAAACTGTATTTTTTTGTGAAAAATCAACAACAAGTGGGACACAATCATGAAGTGGAACGACATTTATTGGATATTTCAAACTTTTTTAACCAATCAAAAACTGAAAAATTGGGCGTGCAAAATTATTAAAGTTAATACTTTGTAGCGCCACCTTTTGCTGCGATTACAGCTGTAAGTCGCTTGGGGTATGTCTCTATCAGTTTTGCACATCGAGAGACTGAAATTTTTTCCCATTCCTCCTTGCAAAACAGCTCGAGCTCAGTGAGGTTGGATGGAGAGCATTTGTGAACAGAAGTTTTCAGTTCTTTCCACAGATTCTCGATTGGATTCAGGTCTGGACTTTGACTTGGCCATTCTAACACCTGGATATGTTTATTTTTGAACCATTCCATTGTAGATTGTCTTGTTGGAAGACAAATCTCCGTCCCAGTCTCAGGTCTTTTGCAGACTCCATCAGGTTTTCTTCCAGAATGGTCCTGTATTTGACTCCATCCATCTTCCCATCAATTTTAACCATCTTCCCTGTCCCTGCTGAAGAAAAGCAGGCCCAAACCATGATGCTGCCACCACCATGTTTGACAGTGGGGATGGTGTGTTCAGGGTGATGAGCTGTGTTGCTTTTACGCCAAACATAACGTTTTGCATTGTTGCCAAAAAGTTCAATTTTGGTTTCATCTGACCAGAGCACCTTCTTCCACATGTTTGGTGTGTCTCCCAGGTGGCTTGTGGCAAACTTTAAACGCAAGGCACTGTAGGTGCGTAAGAGAATACAACAAAATGGCACACGGCTATTCACCACACCTTAATGACAGACAGGGCGGAATGATATGGAACATCCACTTTATTATCAGTCATTCATCCAACCAGTCAGTCAGTCATTCAGCCAACCAGTCAGTAACTCATTCATCCAACCAGTCAGTCATTCATCCAACCAGTCAGTCAGTCATTCATCCAACCAGTCAGTCAGTCATTCATCCAACCAGTCAGTCACTCATTCATCCAACCAGTCAGTCACTCATTCATCCAACCAGTCAGTCACTCATTCAGTCACTCATTCATCCAACCAGTCATTCAGCCAACCAGTCAGTAACTCATTCATCCAACCAGTCAATCACTCATTCATCCAACCAGTCAGTCACTCAGTCAGCCAACCAGTCAGTAACTCATTCAGACAACCACTCATTAAGCCAACCAGTCAGTAACTCATTCATCCAACCAGTCAGTAACTCATTCAGCTAACCAGTCAGTCACTCATTCATCCAACCAGTCAGTCACTCAGTCAGCCAACCAGTCAGTAACTCATTCAGACAACCACTCATTAAGCCAACCAGTCAGTCACTCATTCATCCAACCAGTCAGTAACTCATTCAGCTAACCAGTCAGTCACTCATTAACCCAACCAGTCAGTCACTCAGTCAGCCAACCAGTCAATAACTCATTCAGACAACCACTCATTCAGCTAACCAGTCAGTCAGTCATTCATCAAACCAGTCAGTCATTCATCCAACCAGTCAGTCACTCATTCATCCAACCAGTCAGTCACTCATTCATCCAACCAGTCAGTCAGTCATTCATCCAACCAGTCAGTCACTCATTCATCCAACCAGTCAGTCACCCATTCATCCAACCAGTCAGTTAGTCATTCAGCCAACCAGTCAGTCACTCATTCATCCAACCAGTCAGTCAGCCAACCACTCAGTCAGCCAACCAGTCAGTAACTCATTCAGCCAACCAGTCAGTCACCCATTCATCCAACCAGTCAGCCAGTCATTCAGCCAACCAGTCAGTAACTCATTCAGCCAACCAGTCAGTCAGCCAACCAGTCAGTAACTAATTCAGCCAACCAGTCAGTCACTCATTCATCCAACCACTCAGTCAGCCAACCAGTCAGTCACTCAGTCAGCCAACCACCAGTCAGCCAACCACTCAGTCAGCCAACCACTCAGTCAGCCAACCAGTCAGTAACTCATTCAGCCAACCAGTCAGTCACCCATTCATCCAACCAGTCAGTTAGTCATTCAGCCAACCAGTCAGTCACTCATTCATCCAACCAGTCAGTCAGCCATTCATCCAACCAGTCAGCCAGTCATTCAGCCAACCCAAGTCAGTAACTCATTCAGCCAACCAGTCAGTCACTCATTCATCCAACCAGTCAGTTAGTCATTCAGCCAACCAGTCAGTCACTCATTCATCCAACCAGTCAGTCAGTCATTCATCCAACCAGTCAGCCAGTCATTCAGCCAACCCAAGTCAGTAACTCATTCAGCCAACCAGTCAGTCACTCATTCAGCCAACCAGTCAGTCACTCATTCATCCAACCAGTCACTCATTCATCCAACCAGTCAGTAACTCATTCATCCAACCAGTCAGTCACTCATTCATCCAACCAGTCAGTAACTCATTCATCCAACCAGTCAGTCACTCATTCATCCAACCACTCAGTCAGCCAACCAGTCAGTCACTCATTCAGCCAACCACTCATTCAGCCAACCAGTCAGTCACTCAGTCAGCCAACCACTCAGTCAGCCAACCACTCAGTCAGCCAACCACTCAGTCACTCATTCAGCCAACCACTCAGTCAGCCAACCACTCAGTCAGCCAACCACTCAGTCAGCCAACCAGTCAGTCACTCAGTCAGCCAACCACTCAGTCAGCCAACCACTCATTCAGCCAACCACTCAGTCAGCCAACCAGTCAGCCAGCCAACCAGTCAGTTACTCATTCAGCCAGCCAAACAGTCAGCCAACCACTCAGTCAGCCAACCACTCAGTCACTCAGTCAGCCAACCAGTCAGCCAGCCAACCAGTCAGTTACTCATTCAGCCAGCCAAACAGTCAGTCACTCATTCACCCAAACACTGAGTCAGCCAACCAGTCAGTCAAACATTAAGCCAACCACTCATTCAGCCAACCAGTCATTCAGTCAGTGGATGAACGGATGAATGTTACTGGACACGTCCTCTATGAACCAATCAAAGGTCATTGTTACCAGAGAAATATTTATTTATATTTATATATATTTATTTGGGAAATCTCTCTCTTGGAGAGATCCAGCATCTGGTGACAGTATGTGTCCCAGCATCCTCTTCCTCATTCTTCCTCATTCCTCCTCGCCCCTCCTCATTCCTCCTCACCCCTCCTCATTCCTCCTCACCCCTCCTCATTCTCTTCCTCACCCCTCCTCATTCCTCCTCACCCCTCCTCATTCCTCCTCATTCCTCCTCACCCCTCCTCATTCTCTTCCTCACCCCTCCTCATTCCTCCTCACCCCTCCTCATTCCTCCTCATTCCTCCTCACCCCTCCTCATTTCTCCTCACCCCTCCTCATTCCTCCTCACCCCTCCTCATTCCTCCTCATTCCTCCTCGCCCCTCCTCATTCCTCCTCACCCCTCCTCATTCCTCCTCACCCCCCCCCATTCCTCCTCACCCCTCCCCATTCCTCCTCACCCCTCCTCATTCCTCCTCACCCCTCCTCATTCCTCCTCATTCCTCCTCACCTCTCCTCATTCCTCCTCATTCCTCCTCGCCCCTCCTCATTCCTCCTCACCCCTCCCCATTCCTCCTCACCCCTCCTCATTCCTCCTCATTCCTCCTCACCTCTCCTCATTCCTCCTCATTCCTCCTCACCTCTCCTCATTCCTCCTCATTCCTCCTCGCCCCTCCTCATTCCTCCTCACCCCTCCTCATTCCTCCTCACCCCTCCCCATGCCTCCTCACCCCTCCTCATTCCTCCTCACCTCTCCTCATTCCTCCTCACCCCTCCTCATTCCTCCTCATTCCTCCTCATCCCTCCTCATTCCTCCTCACCCCTCCTCATTCCTCCTCACCCCTCCCCATGCCTCCTCACCCCTCCTCATTCTCTTCCTCACCCTCCTCATTCCTCCTCACCCCTCCCCATGCCTCCTCACCCCTCCTCATTCCTCCTCACCTCTCCTCATTCCTCCTCACCCCTCCTCATTCCTCCTCATTCCTCCTCATCCCTCCTCATTCCTCCTCACCCCCCTCCTCATCACCCCTCCTCATTCCCCTCCCCATGCCTCCTCACCCCTCCTCATTCTCTTCCTCACCCTCCTCATTCCTCCTCACCCCTCCTCATTCCTCCTCACCCCTCCTCATTCTCTTCCTCACCCCTCCTCATTCCTCCTCACCCCTCCTCATTCTCTTCCTCACCCTCCTCATTCCTCCTCACCCCTCATCATTCTCTTCCTCACCCTCCTCATTCCTCCTCACCCCTCCTCATTCTCATTCCTCCCTCACCCCTCCTCATTCCTCATCATCCCTCCTCATTCCTCCTCACCCCTCCTCATTCCTCCTCATCCCTCCTCATTCTTCCTCACCCCTCCTCATTTCTCCTCATCCCTCCTCACCTCTCCTCATCCCTCCTCATTCCTCCTCACCTCTCCTCATTCCTCCTCACCCTCCTCATTCCTTCTCATCCCTCATCCCTCCTCATTCCTCCTCACCCCTCCTCATTCCTCCTCACCCCTCCTCATTTCTCCTCATCCCTCCTCATTCCTCCTCACCCCTCCCCATTCCTCCTCACCCCTCCTCATTCTCTTCCTCACCTCTCCCCCTCCTCATTCCCTCCTCATTCCTCCTCACCCCTCCCCATTCCTCCTCACCCCTCCTCATTCCATTCCTCCTCACCCCTCCTCATTCTCTTCCTCACCCCTCCTCATTCCTCCTCACCCCTCCTCATCCTCCTCACCCCTCCTCATTCCTCCTCACCCCTCCTCATTCCTCCTCATTCCCCTCCTCATTTCATTCTCCTCACCCCTCCCCATTCCTCCTCACCCCTCCTCATTCTCTCTTCCTCATTCCCCTCCTCATTCCTCCTCACCCCTCCTCATTTCTCCTCATCCTCCTCATTCCTCCTCACCCCTCCCCATTCCTCCTCACATCCCTCCTCATTCTCTTCCTCATTCCTCCCCCTCCTCATCCCTCCTCATTCCTCCTCACCCCTCCCCATTCCTCCTCACCCCCTCCTCATTCCTCCTCACCCCTCCCCATCCTCCTCCTCACCCCTCCTCATTCTCTTCCTCACCCTCCTCATTCCTCCTCACCCCTCCCCATTCCTCCTCACCCCTCCTCATTCCTCCTCACCCCTCCTCATTCTCTCCTCCCCACCCCTCCTCATTCCTCCTCATTCCTCCTCATCCCTCCTCATCCCTCCTCATTCCTCCTCACCCCTCCTCATTCCTCCTCACCCCTCCCCATGCCTCCTCACCCCTCCTCATTCTCTTCCTCACCCTCCTCATTCCTCCTCACCCCTCCTCATTCCTCCTCACCCTCCCCCTCCCTCATTCCTCCTCATTCCTCCTCACCCCTCCTCATTCCTCCTCACCCCTCCTCATTCTCACCCCTCCTCACCCCTCCTCATTCCTCCTCACCCCTCCTCATCCTCACCCCTCCTCATCCCTCCTCCTCCTCACCCCTCCCCATTCCTCCTCACCCCTCCTCATTCCTCCTCACCCCTCCTCATTCTCTTCCTCACCCCTCCTCATTCCTCCTCACCCCTCCTCATCCCTCCTCACCTCTCCTCATCCCTCCCTCATTCCTCCTCACCCCTCCTCATTTCTCCTCACCCCTCCCCATTCCTCCTCACCCCTCCTCATTCTCTTCCTCACCCCTCCTCATTCCTCCTCACCCCTCCTCATTTCTCCTCATCCCTCCTCATTTCCTCCTCACCCCTCCCATTCCTCCTCACCCCTCCTCATTCTCTTCCTCACCCTCCCCTCCTCATCCCTCCTCATTCCTCCTCACCCCTCCCCATTCCTCCTCACCCCTCCTCATTCCTCCTCACCCCTCCCCATTCCTCCTCCTCACCCTCCTCATTCCTCCTCACCCCTCCCCATGCCTCCTCACCCCTCCTCATTCTCTCCTCCTCCTCACCCTCCTCATTCCTCCTCATTCCTCCTCACCCCTCCCCATGCCTCCTCACCCCTCCTCATTCCTCCTCCCATTCCTCCCTCTCCTCATTCCTCCTCACCCCTCCTCATTCCTCCTCATTCCTCCTCATCCCTCCTCATTCCTCCTCACCCCTCCTCATTCCTCCTCACCCCTCCCCATGCCTCCTCACCCCTCCTCATTCTCTTCCTCACCCTCCTCATTCCTCCTCACCCCTCCTCATTCCTCCTCACCCTCCTCATTCTCTTCCTCACCCTCCTCATTCCTCCTCACCCCTCCTCATTCTCTTCCTCACCCTCCTCATTCCTCCTCACCCCTCATCATTCTCTTCATCACCCTCCTCATTCCTCCTCACCCCTCCTCATTCCTCCTCACCCCTCCTCATTCCTCCTCATCCCTCCTCATTCCTCCTCACCCCTCCTCATTCCTCCTCACCCCCTCCTCATTCTTCCTCACCCCTCCTCATGCCTCCTCACCCCTCCTCATTCCTCCTCACCTCTCCTCATCCCTCCTCATTCCTCCTCACCTCCTCCTCATTCCTCCTCACCCTCCTCATTCCTTCTCATCCCTCATCCCTCCTCATTCCTCCTCACCCCTCCTCATTCCTCCTCACCCCTCCTCATTTCTCCTCATCCCTCCTCATTCCTCCTCACCCCTCCCCATTCCTCCTCACCCCTCCTCATTCTCTCTTCCTCACCCCTCCTCATTCATCCCTCCTCACTCCTCATCCCTCCCCATTCCTCCTCACCCCCTCCTCATTCTCCCTCCCCCTCATTCCTCCTCACCCTCCTCATTCTCTTCCTCATTCCTCCTCACCCCTCCTCATCCCTCCTCCCCCATTCTCCTCATCCCTCCTCATTCCCCTCACCCCTCCTCATTTCCTCCTCCTCACCCCTCCCCATTCCTCCTCACCCCTCCTCATTCCTCTTCCTCACCCCTCCTCATTCCTCCTCACCCCTCCTCATTTCTCCTCATCCCTCCTCATTCCTCCTCACCCCTCCCCATTCCTCCTCACCCCTCCTCATTCTCTTCCTCACCCCTCCTCATCCCTCCTCATTCTCTCCTCACCCCTCCCCTCCCCATTCCTCCTCACCCCCTCCCCTCATTCCTCCCCCTCCTCATTCCTCCTCACCCCTCCTCATTCTCTTCCTCACCCCTCCTCATTCCTCCCTCACCCCTCCTCATCCCTCCTCACCTCACCCCTCCTCATCCCTCCTCATTCCTCCTCACCCCTCCTCATTTCTCCTCACCCCTCCCATTCCTCCTCACCCCTCCTCATTCTCTTCCTCACCCCTCCCCATTCCTCCTCACCCCTCCTCATTCCTCCTCACCTCTCCTCATCCCTCCTCATTCCTCCTCACCCCTCCTCATTTCTCCTCATCCCTGCTCATTCCTCCTCACCCCTCCCCATTCCTCCTCACCCCTCCTCATTCTCTTCCTGACCCTCCTCATTCCTCCTCACCCCTCCTCATTCCTCCTCACCTCTCCTCATCCCTCCTCATTCCTTCTCACCCCTCCTCATTTCTCCTCACCCCTCCCCATTCCTCCTCACCCCTCCTCATTCTCTTCCTCACCCCTCCTCATTCCTCCTCACCCCTCCTCATTCCTCCTCACCCCTCCTCTGCTCTCACTCCCATCACTCAATATAATAAAATATAATTTAATCCTTTAGTGGAATTTTGGAACCAGCTAGCTGTACTGTTACTGGGAGAGCAGCTAGCTGTACTGTTACTGGGAGGTCACCAGCTAGCTGTCCTGTTACTGGGAGGTCACCAGCTAGCTGTCCTGTTACTGGGAGGTCAGCAGCTAGCTGTCCTGTTACTGGGAGGTCACCAGCTAGCTGTCCTGTTACTGGGAGGTCACCAGCTAGCTGTCCTGTTACTGGGAGGTCACCAGCTAGCTGTCCTGTTACTGGGAGATCACGAGCTAGCTGTCCTGTTACTGGGAGGTCAGCTGTCCTGTTACTGGGAGATCACCAGCTAGCTGTCCTGTTACTGGGAGGTCAGCAGCTATCTGTACTGTTACTGGGAGGGGAGCTGTCAGGCAGCTAGCTGTCCTGTTACTGGGAGGTCAGCAGCTAGCTGTACTACCCTGTCCTGATACTGGGAGGTCAGCAGCTAGCTGTCCTGTTACTGGGAGGTCAGCAGCTAGCTGTCCTGTTACTGGGAGGTCACCAGCTAGCTGTACTGTTACTGGGAGGTCAGCAGCTAGCTGTCCTGTTACTGGGAGGTCAGCAGCTAGCTGTACTGTTACTGGGAGGTCAGCAGCTAGCTGTCCTGTTACTGGGAGTTCACCAGCTAGCTGTCCTGTTACTGGGAGGTCACCAGCTAGCTGTCCTGTTACTGGGAGTTCACCAGCTAGCTGTCCTGTTACTGGGAGGTCAGCAGCTAGCTGTCCTGTTACTGGGAGTTCACCAGCTAGCTGTCCTGTTACTGGGAGGTCACCAGCTAGCTGTCCTGTTACTGGGAGTTCACCAGCTAGCTGTCCTGTTACTGGGAGGTCAGCAGCTAGCTTTACTGTTACTTGTAGTTCACCAGCTAGCTGTCCTGTTACTGGGAGGTCACCAGCTAGCTGTCCTGTTACTGGGAGTTCACCAGCTAGCTGTCCTGTTACTGGGAGGTCACCAGCTAGCTGTCCTGTCACTGGGAGGTCACCAGCTAGCTGTCCTGTTACTGGGAGGTCAGCAGCTAGCTGTCCTGTTACTGGAAGGTCAGCAGCTAGCTGTACTGTTACTGGGAGGTCAGCAGCTATCTGTACTGTTACTGGGAGGTCACCAGCTAGCTGTACTGTTACTGGGAGGTCAGCAGCTAGCTGTCCTGTTACTGGGAGGTCAGCAGCTAGCTGTACTGTTACTGGGAGGTCACCAGCTAGCTATCCTGATACTGGGAGGTCACCAGATAGCTGTCCTGTTACTGGGATGTCAGCAGCTAGCTGTACTGTTACTGGGAGGTCAGCAGCTAGCTGTACTGTTACTGGGAGGTCAGCAGCTAGTTGTACTACCCTGTCATGATACTGGGAGGTCAAACACGATACCATCTGCAAGAACACAATCACTGATCATGTGCTCCTGAGAGGTTACAGAACAGAAAGGATATCTGTATTTCGTTCACTCTGTCTTTCTTTCTGTCTCAGTCTCCTCCCTCCCTCTCCCTATCTTTCTCCCTCCCTCCGTCCCTTTCTTCTCTCTCTCTCCCCCTCCCTTTCTCCCTTTCTCTCTCCTTCCCTACCTCTCTCCCTTTCTCACTCACACCCTCCCTCCATCCCTTTCTCTCTCTCTCCCTCTCTCCCTCCCTTTCTCCCTTTCTCTCTCCTTGCCTACCTCTCTTGCTTTCTCTCTCACACCCTCGCTATTCCTCCCTTTCTCTCTTCCTCCCTCCCTTTCTCCCTTTCTCTCTCCTTGCCTACCTCTCTTGCTTTCTCTCTCACACCCTCGCTATTCCTCCCTTTCTGTCTCCCTCCCCTCTGTCTGTGTTGTTTTGTCTGGTGGGATCCCCTCCATTATTAGTCCCGTCGGTCAGTGCTGTTGATTCTGGCCAGCTATGCCAACTCTCCTCTCTGTTCAGCCTGTAGACCAGTGGTGGGCCTAGCGGAGTCTAGTGGAGCCCTGAGGAACCAAACAGAGTGCTGCAGAAAGCTGAGGTAATGTGTTTACTCTGGCCCAGCCAGGCCTGGAGAACAGTGGCTCCTCGCACTGGAGCAGAGCAGAGCAGAGCGGGCATAACGTCAAGCGTTAGCGGCCCGAGGTCAGACCTGCCAGGATCAACATTAGGGGTGTTATGAGGAGGGCTGGGGGGTGGTGGGGGGCACTACTCTCTCACCTACATGTTTTGTGGCCTGAAGCTAAATGCAGTTTAAGAGACAGTTTTATTGGATACCACTCAGGACTCAATCTGGGCTGTTGATTTGTCTTTTGAGGTTTCTTTAGAGAGACAGAGAGAGACAGGGGGAAAAAGAGAGACAGAGGGAGAGAGAGGGAGAGAGAGAGAGAGAGAGAGAGAGAGAGAGAGAGAGAGAGAGACAGGTGGAGAAAAAGAGAGAGACAGACGGAGAAAGAGAGAGACAGAGAGAGAGAGAAAGGGGGAGACATGAGGAGACAGAGAGAGAGACAGCGAGAGACACAGAGATAGACACAGCAAGAGAGACAGAGAGAGACACAGCGAGAGAGACAGCAAGAGAGACAGGGGGGAGAGAGAAAGAGAGGGTGTGATAGAGAGAGCCGGAGAAGCATGAGTCTCAGAGGCTGTATGGCTGTGTAGATACCATTTCTTTGTGGATGTTGATGTGTGCTTGGGCTTATTGTCTTGCTGAAAGATCCACCTTTGGACAAATTTCAGCCTCCTAGCAGAGGCAACCCGTTTTTTTGGTTAAAATGTCGTGGTACTGGGTAATGTTCATGATGCCACTGACCTTAAAGGGACATTTGATAAAATTATGCCGTTGACCTTAAAGGGACATTTGATAAAATTATGCCGTTGACCTTAAAGGGCCATTTTACAAAATTATGCCGTTGACCTTAAAGGGCCATTTTACAAAATGATGCCGTTGACCTTAAAGGGCCATTTTACAAAATGATGCCGTTGACCTTAAAGGGCCATTTTACAAAATGATGCCGTTGACCTTATTAATAAAGGGATACTTCGGGATCCGGTGATCTTTTCTCCAAAGATGGGTGGTTAGTCATTTATAGTCTTATAAAAGTATACATAGTAATCTGTGTTTTATACATTTGTGCATATTACTGAAATGTGATTTTTAAGTTTCAAGTTTTCACGTTTTAAAGTCACATGCACAAGTACAGTGAAATGGCTTTCTTACAAAGACAAAACAACAACCATGTAATAAATAACAACAAAATAAACAGACAAAAAAAATAAGAAGGTAAACATACTATATACAGGACATGTGTAAAAGGTAAACATACTATATACAGGACATGTGTAAAAGGTAAACATACTATATACAGGACATGTGTAAAAGGTAAACATACTATATACAGGACATGTGTAAAGGTAAACATACTATATACAGGACATGTGTAAAAGGTAAACATACTATAGACAGGACATGTGTAGAAGGTAAACATACTATATACAGGACATGTGTAGAAGGTAAACATACTATAGACAGGACATGTGTAGAAGGTAAACATACTATATACAGGACATGTGTAGAAGGTAAACATACTATATACAGGACATGTGTAAAAGGTAAACATACTATATACAGGACATGTGTAAAAGGTAAACATACTATATACAGGACATGTGTAAGAGGTAAACATACTATAGACAGGACATGTGTAAAAGGTAAACATACTATATACAGGACATGTGTAGAAGGTAAACATACTATATACAGGACATGTGTAAAAGGTAAACATACTATATACAGGACATGTGTAAAAGGTAAACATACTATATACAGGACATGTGTAAAAGGTAAACATACTACATACAGGACATGTGTAAAAGGTAAACATACTACATACAGGACATGTGTAAAAGGTAAACATACTATATACAGGACATGTGTAAAAGGTAAACATACTATATACAGGACATGTGTAAAAGGTAAACATACTATATACAGGACATGTGTAAAAGGTAAACATACTATAGACAGGACATGTGTAGAAGGTAAACATACTATATACAGGACATGTGTAGAAGGTAAACATACTATATACAGGACATGTGTAGAAGGTAAACATACTATATACAGGACATGTGTAGAAGGTAAACATACTATATACAGGACATGTGTAAAAAGTAAGTTCAATACCATATTAACAATTTGCAGGGATACTGGAGTGATGGAGGTAGATATGTATAGGGGGAAGGAGACAGGGATACTGGAGTGATGGAGGTAGATATGTATAGGGGGAAGGAGACAGGGATACTGGAGTGATGGAGGTAGATATGTATAGGGGGAAGGAGACAGGGATACTGGAGTGATGGAGGTAGATATGTATAGGGGGAAGGGGACAGGGATACTGGAGTGATGGAGGTAGATATGTATAGGGGAAGGAGACAGGGATACTGGAGTGATGGAGGTAGATATGTATAGGGGGAAGGAGACAGGGATACTGGAGTGATGGAGGTAGATATGTATAGGGGAAGGGGACAGGGATACTGGAGTGATGGAGGTAGATATGTATAGGGGGAAGGGGACAGGGATACTGGAGTGATGGAGGTAGATATGTATAGGGGGAAGGAGACAGGGATACTGGAGTGATGGAGGTAGATATGTATAGGGGGAAGGAGACAGGGATACTGGAGTGATGGAGGTAGATATGTATAGGGGGAAGGGGACAGGGATACTGGAGTGATGGAGGTAGATATGTATAGGGGGAAGGAGACAGGGATACTGGAGTGATGGAGGTAGATATGTATAGGGGGAAGGAGGGGACAGGGATACTGGAGTGATGGAGGTAGATATGTATAGGGGGAAGGGGACAGGGATACTGGAGTGATGGAGGTAGATATGTATAGGGGGAAGGGGACAGGGATACTGGAGTGATGGAGGTAGATATGTATAGGGGGAAGGGGACAGGGATACTGGAGTGATGGAGGTAGATATGTATAGGGGAAGGGGACAGGGATACTGGAGTGATGGAGGTAGATATATATAGGGGGAAGGGGACAGGGATACTGGAGTGATGGAGGTAGATATGTATAGGGGGAAGGGGACAGGGATACTGGAGTGATGGAGGTAGATATGTATAGGGGGAAGGGGACAGGGATACTGGAGTGACGGAGGTAGATATGTATAGGGGGAAGGGGACAGGGATACTGGAGTGATGGAGGTAGATATGTATAGGGGGAAGGGGACAGGGATACTGGAGTGATGGAGGTAGATATGTATAGGGGGAAGGGGACAGGGATACTGGAGTGATGGAGGTAGATATGTATAGGGGGAAGGGGACAGGGATACTGGAGTGATGGAGGTAGATATGTATAGGGGGAAGGGGACAGGGATACTGGAGTGATGGAGGTAGATATGTATAGGGGGAAGGAGACAGGGATACTGGAGTGATGGAGGTAGATATGTATAGGGGGAAGGGGACAGGGATACTGGAGTGATGGAGGTAGATATGTATAGGGGAAGGGGACAGGGATACTGGAGTGATGGAGGTAGATATGTATAGGGGGAAGGAGACAGGGATACTGGAGTGATGGAGGTAGATATGTATAGGGGGAAGGGGACAGGGATACTGGAGTGATGGAGGTAGATATGTATAGGGGGAAGGGGACAGGGATACTGGAGTGATGTAGGTAGATATGCATAGGGGGAAGGAGACAGGGATACTGGAGTGATGGAGGTAGATATGTATAGGGGGAAGGAGACAGGGATACTGGAGTGATGGAGGTAGATATGTATAGGGGGAAGGGACAGGGATACTGGAGTGATGGAGGTAGATATGTATATGGGGGGAAGGAGACAGGGATACTGGAGTGATGGAGGTAGATATGTATAGGGGGAAGGAGACAGGGATACTGGAGTGATGGAGGTAGATATGTATAGGGAGAAGGAGACAGGGATACTGGAGTGATGGGGTAGATATGTATAGGGGGGGGAAGGGATACTGTAGTGATGGAGGTAGATATGTATAGGGGGAAGGAGACAGGGATACTGGAGTGATGGAGGTAGATATGTATAGGGGGAAGGGGACAGGGATACTGTAGTGATGGAGGTAGATATGTATAGGGGGAAGGGGACAGGGATACTGGAGTGATGGAGGTAGATATGTATAGGGGGGGGAAGGGATACTGGAGTGATGGAGGTAGATATGTATAGGGGGAAGGGACAGGGATACTGGAGTGATGGAGGTAGATATGTATAGGGGGAAGGTGACAGGGATACTGGAGTGATGGAGGTAGATATGTATAGGGGGAAGGAGACAGGGATACTGGAGTGATGGAGGTAGATATGTATAGGGGGAAGGAGACAGGGATACTGGAGTGATGGAGGTAGATATGTATAGGGGGAAGGGGACAGGGATACTGGAGTGATGGAGGTAGATATGTATATGGGGGAAGGAGAAGGGATACTGGAGTGATGGAGGTAGATATGTATAGGGGGAAGGACAGAGGGATACTGGAGTGATGGAGGTAGATATGTATAGGGGGAAGGAGACAGGGATACTGGAGTGATGGAGGTAGATATGTATAGGGGGAAGGAGACAGGGATACTGGAGTGATAGAGGTAGATATGTATAGGGGGAAGGAGAAAGGGATACTGGATTGATGGAGGTAGATATGTATAGGGGGAAGGGGACAGGGGATACTGGAGTGATGGAGGTAGATATCCAGAGGTGGATGAACGCAGTGCCCTTGTTTGGGTGTAGGGCCTGATCAGAGCCTGGAGGTACTGAGGTGCCGTTCCCCTCACAGCTCCGTAGGCAAGCACCATGGTCTTGTAGCGGATGCGAGCTTCAACTGGAAGCCAGTGGAGAGAGCGGAGGAGCGGGGTGACGTGAGAGAACTTGGGAAGGTTGAACACCATACGGGCTGCGGCGTTCTGGATGAGTTGTAGGGGTTTAATGGCACAGGCAGGGAGCCCAGCCAACAGCGAGTTGCAGTAATCCAGACGGGAGATGACAAGTGCCTGGATTAGGACCTGCGTAGATATGTATAGGGGTAAGGAGACAGGGATACTGGAGTGATGGAGGTAGATATGTATAGGGGTAAGGAGACAGGGATACTGGAGTGATGGAGGTAGATATGTATAGGGGGAAGGAGACAGGGATACTGGAGTGATGGAGGTAGATATGTATAGGGGGAAGGAGACAGGGATACTGGAGTGATGGAGGTAGATATGTATAGGGGGAAGGAGACAGGGATACTGGAGTGATGGAGGTAGATATGTATAGTCCGTGTAGAGTCCTGTCAGTGTGTAGAGTCCTGTCAGTGTGTAGAGTCCTGTTATCAGTGTGTAGAGTCCTGTCAGTGTGTAGAGTCCTGTTATCAGTGTGTAGAGTCCTGTCAGTGTGTAGAGTCCTGTTA
Source organism: Oncorhynchus keta (assembly GCF_023373465.1). NCBI lineage: Eukaryota > Metazoa > Chordata > Actinopteri > Salmoniformes > Salmonidae > Oncorhynchus > Oncorhynchus keta. The sequence continues at coordinate 26,900 of NW_026288431.1, forward strand.
TCAGTGTGTAGAGTCCTGTCAGTGTGTAGAGTCCTGTCAGTGTGTAGAGTCCTGTTATCAGTGTGTAGAGTCCTGTCAGTGTGTAGAGTCCTGTCAGTTTGTAGAGTCCTGTTATCAGTGTGTAGAGTCCTGTCAGTGTGTAGAGTCCTGTCAGTGTGTAGAGTCCTGTCATCAGTGTGTAGAGTCCTGTCATCAGTGTGTAGAGTCCTGTCAGTGTGTAGAGTCCTGTCAGTGTGTAGAGTCCTGTCAGTGTGTAGAGTCCTGTCAGTGTGTAGAGTCCTGTTATCAGTGTGTAGAGTCCTGTCAGTGTGTAGAGTCCTGTCAGTGTCCTGTTATCAGTGTGTAGAGTCCTGTCAGTGTGTAGAGTCCTGTCAGTTTGAAGAGTCCTGTCAGTGTGTAGAGTCCTGTCAGTGTGTAGAGTCCTGTCAGTGTGTAGAGTCCTGTCAGTGTGTAGAGTCCTGTTATCAGTGTGTAGAGTCCTGTCAGTGTGTAGAGTCCTGTCCGTTTGTAGAGTCCTGTTATCAGTGTGTAGAGTCCTGTCAGTGTGTGTAGATTCCTGTCAGTGTGTAGAGTCCTGTCAGTTTGTAGAGTCCTGTTATCAGTGTGTAGAGTCCTGTCAGTGTGTAGAGTCCTGTCAGTGTGTAGAGTCCTGTCAGTGTGTAGATTCCTGTCAGTGTGTAGAGTCCTGTTATCAGTGTGTAGAGTCCTGTCAGTGTGTAGAGTCCTGTCAGTGTGTAGAGTCCTGTCAGTGTGTAGAGTCCTGTCAGTGTGTAGAGTCCTGTCAGTGTGTAGAGTCCTGTCAGTTTGTAGAGTCCTGTCAGTGTGTAGAGTCCTGTCAGTGTGTAGAGTCCTGTCAGTGTGTAGAGTCCTGTCAGTGTGTAGAGTCCTGTCAGTGTGTAGATTCCTGTCAGTTTGTAGAGTCCTGTCAGTGTGTAGAGTCCTGTCAGTGTGTAGAGTCCTGTCAGTGTGTAGAGTCCTGTCAGTGTGTAGAGTCCTGTCAGTTTGTAGAGTCCTGTTATCAGTGTGTAGAGTCCTGTCAGTGTGTAGAGTCCTGTCAGTGTGTAGAGTCCTGTCAGTGTGTAGAGTCCTGTTATCAGTGTGTAGAGTCCTGTCAGTGTGTAGAGTCATGTCAGTGTGTAGAGTCCTGTCAGTGTGTAGAGTCCTGTCATCAGTGTGTAGAGTCCTGTCATCAGTGTGTAGAGTCCTGTCAGTGTGTAGATTCCTGTCAGTGTGTAGAGTCCTGTTATCAGTGTGTAGAGTCCTGTCAGTGTGTAGAGTCCTGTCAGTGTGTAGAGTCCTGTTATCAGTGTGTAGAGTCCTGTCAGTGTGTAGAGTCCTGTCAGTTTGTAGAGTCCTGTTATCAGTGTGTAGAGTCCTGTCAGTGTGTAGAGTCCTGTCAGTGTGTAGAGTCCTGTCATCAGTGTGTAGAGTCCTGTCAGTCCTGTCAGTGTGTCAGAGAGTCCTGTCAGTGTGTGTGTAGAGTCCTGTCAGTGTGTAGAGTCCTGTCAGTGTGTGTGTAGTAGTCCTGTTATCAGTGTGTAGAGTCCTGTCAGTGTGTAGAGTCCTGTCAGTGTGTAGATTCCTGTTATCAGTGTGTAGAGTCCTGTCAGTGTGTAGAGTCCTGTCAGTTTGAAGAGTCCTGTCAGTGTGTAGAGTCCTGTCAGTGTGTAGAGTCCTGTCAGTGTGTAGAGTCCTGTCAGTGTGTAGAGTCCTGTTATCAGTGTGTAGAGTCCTGTCAGTGTGTAGAGTCCTGTCAGTTTGTAGAGTCCTGTTATCAGTGTGTAGAGTCCTGTCAGTGTGTAGAGTCCTGTCAGTGTGTAGAGTCCTGTCAGTTTGTAGAGTCCTGTTATCAGTGTGTAGAGTCCTGTCAGTGTGTAGAGTCCTGTCAGTGTGTAGAGTCCTGTCAGTGTGTAGAGTCCTGTCAGTGTGTAGAGTCCTGTTATCAGTGTGTAGAGTCCTGTCAGTGTGTAGAGTCCTGTCAGTGTGTAGAGTCCTGTCAGTGTGTAGAGTCCTGTCAGTGTGTAGAGTCCTGTCAGTGTGTAGAGTCCTGTCAGTTTGTAGAGTCCTGTCAGTGTGTAGAGTCCTGTCAGTGTGTAGAGTCCTGTCAGTGTGTAGAGTCCTGTCAGTGTGTAGAGTCCTGTCAGTTTGTAGAGTCCTGTCAGTGTGTAGAGTCCTGTCAGTGTGTAGAGTCCTGTCAGTGTGTAGAGTCCTGTCAGTGTGTAGAGTCCTGTCAGTTTGTAGAGTCCTGTTATCAGTGTGTAGAGTCCTGTCAGTGTGTAGAGTCCTGTCAGTGTGTAGAGTCCTGTCAGTGTGTAGAGTCCTGTCAGTGTGTAGAGTCCTGTCAGTTTGTAGAGTCCTGTCAGTGTGTAGAGTCCTGTCAGTGTGTAGAGTCCTGTCAGTGTGTAGAGTCCTGTCAGTGTGTAGAGTCCTGTCAGTGTGTAGAGTCCTGTCAGTGTGTAGAGTCCTGTTATCAGTGTGTAGAGTCCTGTCAGTGTGTAGAGTCCTGTTATCAGTGTGTAGAGTCCTGTCAGTGTGTAGAGTCCTGTTATCAGTGTGTAGAGTCCTGTCAGTGTGTAGAGTCCTGTCAGTGTGTAGAGTCCTGTTATCAGTGTGTAGAGTCCTGTCAGTGTGTAGAGTCCTGTTATCAGTGTGTAGAGTCCTGTCAGTGTGTAGAGTCCTGTCAGTGTGTAGAGTCCTGTTATCAGTGTGTAGAGTCCTGTCAGTGTGTAGAGTCCTGTTATCAGTGTGTAGAGTCCTGTCAGTGTGTAGAGTCCTGTCAGTTTGTAGAGTCCTGTCAGTGTGTAGAGTCCTGTTATCAGTGTGTAGAGTCCTGTCAGTGTGTAGAGTCCTGTCAGTGTGTAGAGTCCTGTCAGTGTGTAGAGTCCTGTCAGTGTGTAGAGTCCTGTCAGTGTGTAGAGTCCTGTCAGTGTGTAGAGTCCTGTTATCAGTGTGTAGAGTCCTGTTATCAGTGTGTAGAGTCCTGTCAGTGTGTAGAGTCCTGTTATCAGTGTGTAGAGTCCTGTCAGTGTGTAGAGTCCTGTCAGTGTGTAGAGTCCTGTTATCAGTGTGTAGAGTCCTGTCAGTGTCAGTGTGTAGAGTCCTGTCAGTGTGTAGAGTCCTGTCATCAGTGTGTAGAGTCCTGTTATCAGTGTGTAGAGTCCTGTCAGTGTGTAGATTCCTGTCAGTGTGTAGAGTCCTGTCAGTGTGTAGAGTCCTGTTATCAGTGTGTAGAGTCCTGTCAGTTTGTAGAGTCCTGTTATCAGTGTGTAGAGTCCTGTCAGTTTGTAGAGTCCTGTTATCAGTGTGTAGAGTCCTGTCAGTTTGTAGAGTCCTGTTATCAGTGTGTAGAGTCCTGTCAGTGTGTAGAGTCCTGTCAGTTTGTAGAGTCCTGTTATCAGTGTGTAGAGTCCTGTTATCAGTTTGTAGAGTCCTGTTATCAGTGTGTAGAGTCCTGTCAGTGTGTAGAGTCCTGTCAGTGTGTAGAGTCCTGTCAGTGTGTAGAGTCCTGTTATCAGTGTGTAGAGTCCTGTCAGTTTGTAGAGTCCTGTCAGTGTGTAGAGTCCTGTCAGTGTGTAGAGTCCTGTCAGTGTGTAGAGTCCTGTCAGTGTGTAGAGTCCTGTCAGTATGTAGAGTCCTGTCAGTGTGTAGAGTCCTGTCAGTGTGTAGAGTCCTGTCAGTGTGTAGAGTCCTGTCAGTGTGTAGAGTCCTGTCAGTGTGTAGAGTCCTGTTATCAGTGTGTAGAGTCCTGTCAGTGTGTAGAGTCCTGTCAGTTTGTAGAGTCCTGTCAGTGTGTAGAGTCCTGTCAGTGTGTAGAGTCCTGTTATCCGTGTGTAGAGTCCTGTCAGTGTGTAGAGTCCTGTCAGTGTGTAGAGTCCTGTTATCAGTGTGTAGAGTCCTGTCAGTGTGTAGAGTCCTGTCAGTGTGTAGAGTCCTGTCAGTGTGTAGAGTCCTGTCAGTGTGTAGAGTCCTGTCAGTTTGTAGAGTCCTGTTATCAGTGTGTAGAGTCCTGTCAGTGTGTAGAGTCCTGTTATCAGTGTGTAGAGTCCTGTCAGTGTGTAGAGTCCTGTCAGTGTGTAGAGTCCTGTCAGTGTGTAGAGTCCTGTCAGTGTGTAGAGTCCTGTCAGTGTGTAGAGTCCTGTCAGTGTGTAGAGTCCTGTCAGTGTGTAGAGTCCTGTCAGTTTGTAGAGTCCTGTTATCAGTGTGTAGAGTCCTGTCAGTGTGTAGAGTCCTGTCAGTTTGTAGAGTCCTGTTATCAGTGTGTAGAGTCCTGTCAGTGTGTAGAGTCCTGTCAGTGTGTAGATTCCTGTCAGTGTGTAGAGTCCTGTCAGTTTGTAGAGTCCTGTTATCAGTGTGTAGAGTCCTGTCAGTTTGTAGAGTCCTGTTATCAGTGTGTAGAGTCCTGTCAGTTTGTAGAGTCCTGTCAGTGTGTAGAGTCCTGTCAGTGTGTAGAGTCCTGTCAGTGTGTAGAGTCCTGTCAGTGTGTAGAGTCCTGTCAGTGTGTAGAGTCCTGTCAGTGTGTAGAGTCCTGTCAGTGTGTAGAGTCCTGTCAGTGTGTAGAGTCCTGTCAGTGTGTAGAGTCCTGTCAGTTTGTAGAGTCCTGTTATCAGTGTGTAGAGTCCTGTCAGTGTGTAGAGTCTGTCAGTGTGTAGAGTCCTGTCAGTGTAGAGTCCTGTCAGTGTGTAGAGTCCTTTATCAGTGTGTAGAGTCCTGTCAGTGTGTAGAGTCCTGTCAGTGTGTAGAGTCCTGTCAGTGTGTAGAGTCCTGTCAGTGTGTAGAGTCCTGTCAGTTTGTAGAGTCCTGTCAGTGTGTAGAGTCCTGTTATCAGTGTGTAGAGTCCTGTCAGTGTGTAGAGTCCTGTCAGTGTGTAGAGTCCTGTTATCAGTGTGTAGAGTCCTGTCAGTGTGTAGAGTCCTGTCAGTGTGTAGAGTCCTGTCAGTGTGTAGAGTCCTGTCAGTGTGTAGAGTCCTGTCAGTGTGTAGAGTCCTGTCAGTTTGTAGAGTCCTGTTATCAGTGTGTAGAGTCCTGTCAGTGTGTAGAGTCCTGTCAGTTTGTAGAGTCCTGTTATCAGTGTGTAGAGTCCTGTCAGTGTGTAGAGTCCTGTCAGTTTGTAGAGTCCTGTTATCAGTGTGTAGAGTCCTGTCAGTGTGTAGAGTCCTGTCAGTGTGTAGAGTCCTGTCAGTGTGTAGAGTCCTGTTATCAGTGTGTAGAGTCCTGTCAGTGTGTAGAGTCCTGTCAGTGTGTAGAGTCCTGTCAGTGTGTAGAGTCCTGTCAGTGTGTAGAGTCCTGTCAGTGTGTAGAGTCCTGTCAGTTTGTAGAGTCCTGTCAGTGTGTAGAGTCCTGTCAGTGTGTAGAGTCCTGTCAGTGTGTAGAGTCCTGTCAGTGTGTAGAGTCCTGTTATCAGTGTGTAGAGTCCTGTCAGTGTGTAGAGTCCTGTCAGTGTGTAGAGTCCTGTCAGTGTGTAGAGTCCTGTCAGTGTGTAGAGTCCTGTTATCAGTGTGTAGAGTCCTGTCAGTTTGTAGAGTCCTGTTATCAGTGTGTAGAGTCCTGTCAGTGTGTAGAGTCCTGTTATCAGTGTGTAGAGTCCTGTCAGTGTGTAGAGTCCTGTCAGTGTGTAGAGTCCTGTCAGTGTGTAGAGTCCTGTTATCAGTGTGTAGAGTCCTGTCAGTTTGTAGAGTCCTGTCAGTGTGTAGAGTCCTGTTATCAGTGTGTAGAGTCCTGTCAGTGTGTAGAGTCCTGTTATCAGTGTGTAGAGTCCTGTCAGTGTGTAGAGTCCTGTCAGTTTGTAGAGTCCTGTTATCAGTGTGTAGAGTCCTGTCAGGTTGTAGAGTCCTGAGTGTGTAGAGTCCTGTCAGTGTGTAGAGTCCTGTCAGTGTGTAGAGTCCTGTCAGTGTGTAGAGTCCTGTCAGTGTGTAGAGTCCTGTCAGTGTGTAGAGTCCTGTCAGTGTGTAGAGTCCTGTTATCAGTGTGTAGAGTCCTGTCAGTGTGTAGAGTCCTGTCAGTGTGTAGAGTCCTGTTATCAGTGTGTAGAGTCCTGTCAGTCCTGTCAGTGTGTAGAGTCCTGTCAGTGTGTAGAGTCCTGTCAGTGTGTAGAGTCCTGTTATCAGTGTGTAGAGTCCTGTCAGTGTGTAGAGTCCTGTCAGTGTGTAGAGTCCTGTCAGTGTGTAGAGTCCTGTCAGTGTGTAGAGTCCTGTCAGTGTGTAGAGTCCTGTCAGTGTGTAGAGTCCTGTCAGTTTGTAGAGTCCTGTTATCAGTGTGTAGAGTCCTGTCAGTGTGTAGAGTCCTGTCAGTGTGTAGAGTCCTGTCAGTGTGTAGAGTCCTGTTATCAGTGTGTAGAGTCCTGTCAGTGTGTAGAGTCCTGTCAGTGTGTAGAGTCCTGTCAGTGTGTAGAGTCCTGTCAGTGTGTAGAGTCCTGTCAGTGTGTAGAGTCCTGTCAGTGTGTAGAGTCCTGTTATCAGTGTGTAGAGTCCTGTCAGTGTGTAGAGTCCTGTCAGTGTGTAGAGTCCTGTCAGTGTGTAGAGTCCCTGTAGAGTCCTGTTATCAGTGTCAGTCCTGTCAGTGTAGAGTCCTGTCAGTGTGTAGAGTCCTGTCAGTGTGTAGAGTCCTGTCAGTCCTGTCAGTGTGTAGAGTCCTGTCAGTGTGTAGAGTCCTGTCAGTGTGTAGAGTCCTGTCAGTGTGTAGAGTCCTGTCAGTGTTATCAGTGTGTAGAGTCCTGTCAGTGTGTAGAGTCCTGTCAGTTTGTAGAGTCCTGTTATCAGTGTGTAGAGTCCTGTCAGTGTGTAGAGTCCTGTCAGTGTGTAGAGTCCTGTCAGTGTGTAGAGTCCTGTCAGTGTGTAGAGTCCTGTCAGTGTGTAGAGTCCTGTCAGTTGTCAGTCCTGTGTAGAGTCCTGTCAGTGTGTAGAGTCCTGTCAGTGTGTAGAGTCCTGTCAGTGTGTAGAGTCCTGTCAGTGTGTAGAGTCCTGTCAGTGTGTAGAGTCCTGTCAGTGTGTAGAGTCCTGTCAGTGTGTAGAGTCCTGTCAGTGTGTAGAGTCCTGTCAGTGTGTAGAGTCCCTGTCAGTGTGTAGAGTCCTGTGTAGAGTGTGTAGAGTCCTGTCAGTGTGTAGAGTCCTGTCAGTGTGTAGAGTCCTGTCAGTGTGTAGAGTCCTGTCAGTGTGTAGAGTCCTGTCAGTGTGTAGAGTCCTGTCAGTGTGTAGAGTCCTGTCAGTGTGTAGAGTCCAGTGTTAGTCCTGTCAGTGTGTAGAGTCCTGTAGTCCAGTGTGTAGAGTCCTGTCAGTGTGTAGAGTCCTGTCAGTGTGTAGAGTCCTGTTATCAGTGTGTAGAGTCCTGTCAGTGTGTAGAGTCCTGTCAGTGTGTAGAGTCCTGTCAGTGTGTAGAGTCCTGTCAGTGTGTAGAGTCCTGTCAGTGTGTAGAGTCCTGTCAGTGTGTAGAGTCCTGTCAGTGTGTAGAGTCCTGTCAGTGTGTAGAGTCCTGTCAGTGTGTAGAGTCCTGTCAGTGTGTAGAGTCCTGTCAGTGTGTAGAGTCCTGTCAGTGTGTAGAGTCCTGTCAGTGTGTAGAGTCCCAGTGTGTAGAGTCCTGTCAGTTTGTAGAGTCCTGTCAGTGTGTAGAGTCCTGTCAGTGTGTAGAGTCCTGTCAGTGTGTAGAGTCCTGTTATCAGTGTGTAGAGTCCTGTCAGTGTGTAGAGTCCTGTCAGTGTGTAGAGTCCTGTCAGTGTGTAGAGTCCTGTCAGTGTGTAGAGTCCTGTCAGTGTGTAGAGTCCTGTCAGTGTGTAGAGTCCTGTCAGTGTGTAGAGTCCTGTCAGTGTGTAGAGTCCTGTCAGTGTGTAGAGTCCTGTTATCAGTGTGTAGAGTCCTGTCAGTGTGTAGAGTCCTGTCAGTGTGTAGAGTCCTGTCAGTGTGTAGAGTCCTGTCAGTGTGTAGAGTCCTGTCAGTTTGTAGAGTCCTGTTATCAGTGTGTAGAGTCCTGTCAGTGTGTAGAGTCCTGTCAGTTGTAGAGTCCTGTTATCAGTGTGTAGAGTCCTGTCAGTGTGTAGAGTCCTGTCAGTGTGTAGAGTCCTGTCAGTGTGTAGAGTCCTGTCAGTCCTGTGTGTAGAGTCCTGTCAGTGTGTAGAGTCCTGTCAGTGTGTAGAGTCCTGTCAGTGTGTAGAGTCCTGTCAGTGTGTAGAGTCCTGTCAGTCCTGTGTGTAGAGTCCCTGTCAGTGTGTAGAGTCCTGTCAGTGTGTAGAGTCCTGTCAGTGTGTAGAGTCAGTGTGTAGAGTCCTGTTAGAGTCCTGTCAGTGTGTAGAGTCCTGTCAGTGTGTAGAGTCCTGTCAGTGTGTAGAGTCCTGTTAGATCAGTGTGTAGAGTCCTGTCAGTGTGTAGAGTCCTGTCAGTGTGTAGAGTCCTGTCAGTGTGTAGAGTCCTGTCAGTGTGTAGAGTCCTGTCAGTGTGTAGAGTCCCAGTGTTAGTCCTGTCAGTGTGTAGAGTCCTGTCAGTCCTGTCAGTGTGTAGAGTCCTGTTATCAGTGTGTAGAGTCCTGTCAGTGTGTAGAGTCCTGTGTGTAGAGTCCTGTTATCAGTGTGTAGAGTCCTGTCAGTGTGTAGAGTCCTGTCAGTGTGTAGAGTCCTGTCAGTGTGTAGAGTCCTGTCAGTTTGTGTCCTGTCAGAGTCCTGTCAGTTTGTAGAGTCCTCAGAGTCCTGTCAGTGTGTAGAGTCCTGTCAGTGTGTAGAGTCCTGTCAGTGTGTAGAGTCCTGTCAGTGTGTAGAGTCCTGTCAGTGTGTAGAGTCCTGTCAGTGTGTAGAGTCCTGTCAGTGTGTAGAGTCCTGTCAGTGTGTAGAGTCCTGTCAGTGTGTAGAGTCCTGTCAGTGTGTAGAGTCCTGTCAGTGTGTAGAGTCCTGTCAGTGTGTAGAGTCCTGTTATCAGTGTGTAGAGTCCTGTCCTAGAGTCCTGTCAGTGTGTAGAGTCCCTGTGTAGAGTCCTGTCAGTGTGTAGAGTCCTGTCAGTGTGTAGAGTCCTGTTATCAGTGTGTAGAGTCCTGTCAGTGTGTAGAGTCCTGTCAGAGTGTAGAGTCCTGTGAGTGTGTAGAGTCCTGTCAGAGTCCTGTCAGGGTGTAGAGTCCTGTCAGAGTCCTGTCAGGGTGTAGAGTCCTGTCAGAGTGTAGAGTCATGTCAGTGTGTAGAGTCCTATCAGTGTGTAGAGTCCTGTCAGTGTGTAGAGTCCTGTCAGAGTGTAGAGTCATGTCAGTGTGTAGAGTCCTATCAGCGTGTAGTGTCCTGTCAGTGTGTAGAGTCCTGTCAGGGTGTAGAGTCATGTCAATGTGTAGAGTCGTGTCAGTGTGTAGAGTCCTGTCAGTGTAGAGTCCTTGTAGAGTCCTGTCAGTGTGTAGAGTCCTGTCAGTGTTAGAGTCCTGTCAGTGTGTAGAGTCCTGTTATCAGTGTGTAGAGTCCTGTCAGTGTGTAGAGTCCTGTCAGTGTGTAGAGTCCTGTGTGTAGAGTCCTGTCAGTGTGTAGAGTCCTGTCAGTGTGTAGAGTCCTGTCAGTGTGTAGAGTCCTGTCAGTGTGTAGAGTCCTGTCAGTGTGTAGAGTCCTGTCAGTGTGTAGAGTCCTGTTATCAGTGTGTAGAGTCCTGTCAGTGTGTAGAGTCCTGTCAGTGTGTAGAGTCCTGTCAGTGTGTAGAGTCCTGTCAGTGTCAGTGTGTAGAGTCCTGTCAGTGTGTAGAGTCCTGTCAGTGTGTAGAGTCCTGTCAGTGTGTAGAGTCCTGTCAGTGTGTAGAGTCCTGTCAGTGTGTAGAGTCCTGTCAGTGTGTAGAGTCCTGTCAGTGTGTAGAGTCCTGTCAGTGTGTAGAGTCCTGTCAGTGTGTAGAGTCCTGTCAGTGTGTAGAGTCCTGTCAGTGTGTAGAGTCCTGTCAGTGTGTAGAGTCCTGTCAGTGTGTAGAGTCCTGTCAGTGTGTAGAGTCCTGTCAGTGTGTAGAGTCCTGTCAGTGTGTAGAGTCCTGTCAGTGTGTAGAGTCCTGTCAGTTTGTAGAGTCCTGTTATCAGTGTGTAGAGTCCTGTCAGTGTGTAGAGTCCTGTCAGTTTGTAGAGTCCTGTTATCAGTGTGTAGAGTCCTGTCAGTGTGTAGAGTCCTGTCAGTTTGTAGAGTCCTGTTATCAGTGTGTAGAGTCCTGTCAGTGTGTAGAGTCCTGTCAGTGTGTAGAGTCCTGTCAGTGTGTAGAGTCCTGTCAGTTTGTAGAGTCCTGTTATCAGTGTGTAGAGTCCTGTCAGTGTGTAGAGTCCTGTCAGTGTGTAGAGTCCTGTCAGTGTGTAGAGTCCTGTCAGTGTGTAGAGTCCTGTCAGTGTGTAGAGTCCTGTCAGTGTGTAGAGTCCTGTCAGTGTGTAGAGTCCTGTCAGTGTGTAGAGTCCTGTCAGTGTGTAGAGTCCTGTCAGTTTGTAGAGTCCTGTCAGTGTGTAGAGTCCTGTCAGTGTGTAGAGTCCTGTCAGTTTGTAGAGTCCTGTTATCAGTGTGTAGAGTCCTGTCAGTGTGTAGAGTCCTGTCAGTGTGTAGAGTCCTGTCAGTGTGTAGAGTCCTGTCAGTGTGTAGAGTCCTGTCAGTGTGTCAGAGTCCTGTCAGTGTGTAGAGTCCTGTCAGTGTGTAGAGTCCTGTCAGTGTGTAGAGTCCTGTCAGTGTAGAGTCCTGTCAGTGTGTAGAGTCCTGTCCTGTCAGTTTGTAGAGTCCTGTCAGTGTGTAGAGTCCTGTCAGTGTGTAGAGTCCTGTCAGTGTGTAGAGTCCTGTCAGTGTGTAGAGTCCTGTCAGTGTGTAGAGTCCTGTCAGTGTGTAGAGTCCTGTTATCAGTGTGTAGAGTCCTGTCAGTGTGTAGAGTCCTGTTATCAGTGTGTAGAGTCCTGTCAGTGTGTAGAGTCCTGTCAGTTTGTAGAGTCCTGTTATCAGTGTGTAGAGTCCTGTCAGTGTGTAGAGTCCTGTCAGTTTGTAGAGTCCTGTCAGTTTGTAGAGTCCTGTTATCAGTGTGTAGAGTCCTGTCAGTGTGTAGAGTCCTGTCAGTGTGTAGAGTCCTGTCAGTGTGTAGAGTCCTGTCAGTGTGTAGAGTCCTGTCAGTGTGTAGAGTCCTGTCAGTTGTGTAGAGTCCTGTTATCAGTGTGTAGAGTCCTGTCAGTGTGTAGAGTCCTGTCAGTGTGTAGAGTCCTGTCAGTGTGTAGAGTCCTGTCAGTGTGTAGAGTCCTGTCAGTGTGTAGAGTCCTGTCAGTGTGTAGAGTCCTGTTATCAGTGTGTAGAGTCCTGTCAGTGTGTAGAGTCCTGTCATCAGTGTGTAGAGTCCTGTCAGTTTGTAGAGTCCTGTTATCAGTGTGTAGAGTCCTGTCAGTGTGTAGAGTCCTGTTATCAGTGTGTAGAGTCCTGTCAGTGTGTAGAGTCCTGTCAGTGTGTAGAGTCCTGTCAGTGTGTAGAGTCCTGTTATCAGTGTGTAGAGTCCTGTCAGTTTGTAGAGTCCTGTTATCAGTGTGTAGAGTCCTGTCAGTGTGTAGAGTCCTGTCAGTGTGTAGAGTCCTGTTATCAGTGTGTAGAGTCCTGTCAGTGTAGAGTCCTGTAGAGTCCTGTTATCAGTGTGTAGAGTCCTGTCAGTTTGTAGAGTCCTGTTATCAGTGTGTAGAGTCCTGTCAGTGTGTAGAGTCCTGTCAGTGTGTAGAGTCCCAGTGTGTAGAGTCCTGTCAGTGTGTAGAGTCCTGTCAGTGTGTAGAGTCCTGTCAGTGTGTAGAGTCCTGTCAGTGTGTAGAGTCCTGTCAGTGTGTAGAGTCCTGTCAGTGTGTAGAGTCCTGTTGTCAGTGTGTAGAGTCCTGTCAGTGTGTAGAGTCCTGTCAGTTTGTAGAGTCCTGTTATCAGTGTGTAGAGTCCTGTCAGTGTGTAGAGTCCTGTCAGTTTGTAGAGTCCTGTTATCAGTGTGTAGAGTCCTGTCAGTGTGTAGAGTCTGTTATCAGTGTGTAGAGTCCTGTCAGTGTGTAGAGTCCCTAGAGTCCTGTCAGTGTGTAGAGTCCTGTCAGTGTGTAGAGTCCTGTTATCAGTGTGTAGAGTCCTGTCAGTTTGTAGAGTCCTGTTATCAGTGTGTAGAGTCCTGTCAGTGTGTAGAGTCCTGTTATCAGTGTGTAGAGTCCTGTCAGTGTGTGTCCTGTCAGAGTCCTGTCAGTTTGTAGAGTCCTGTTAGTTGTAGAGTCCTGTCTGTTATCAGTTTGTAGAGTCCTGTTATCAGTGTGTAGAGTCCTGTCAGTGTGTAGAGTCCTGTCAGTGTGTAGAGTCCTGTCTAGAGTCAGTGTGTAGAGTCCTGTCAGTGTGTAGAGTCCTGTTATCAGTGTGTAGAGTCCTGTCAGTGTGTAGAGTCCTGTTATCAGTGTGTAGAGTCCTGTCAGTGTGTAGAGTCCTGTCAGTGTGTAGAGTCCTGTCAGTGTGTAGAGTCCTGTCAGTGTCAGTGTGTAGAGTCCTGTCAGTGTGTAGAGTCCTGTCAGTGTGTAGAGTCCTGTCAGTGTGTAGAGTCCTGTCAGTGTGTAGAGTCCTGTCAGTGTGTAGAGTCCTGTTATCAGTGTGTAGAGTCCTGTCAGTGTGTAGAGTCCTGTTATCAGTGTGTAGAGTCCTGTCAGTGTGTAGAGTCCTGTCAGTGTGTAGAGTCCTGTCAGTGTGTAGAGTCCTGTCAGTGTGTAGAGTCCTGTCAGTGTGTAGAGTCCTGTTATCAGTGTGTAGAGTCCTGTCAGTGTGTAGAGTCCTGTCAGTGTGTAGAGTCCTGTCAGTGTGTAGAGTCCTGTGTAGAGTCCTGTCAGTGTGTAGAGTCCTGTCAGTGTGTAGAGTCCTGTCAGTGTGTAGAGTCCTGTCAGTGTGTAGAGTCCTGTCAGTGTGTAGAGTCCTGTCAGTGTGTAGAGTCCTGTCAGTTTGTAGAGTCCTGTTATCAGTGTGTAGAGTCCTGTCAGTGTGTAGAGTCCTGTCAGTGTGTAGAGTCCTGTTATCAGTGTGTAGAGTCCTGTCAGTGTGTAGAGTCCTGTCAGTGTGTAGAGTCCTGTCAGTGTGTAGAGTCCTGTTATCAGTGTGTAGAGTCCTGTCAGTGTGTAGAGTCCTGTCAGTGTGTAGAGTCCTGTCAGTGTGTAGAGTCCTGTCAGTGTGTCAGTGTGTAGTGTGAGTCCTGTCAGTGTGTAGAGTCCTGTCAGTGTGTAGAGTCCTGTCAGTGTGTAGAGTCCTGTCAGTGTGTAGAGTCCTGTCAGTGTGTAGAGTCCTGTCAGTGTGTAGAGTCCTGTCAGTGTTATCAGTGTGTAGAGTCCTGTCAGTGTGTAGAGTCCTGTCAGTGTGTAGAGTCCTGTCAGTGTGTAGAGTCCTGTTATCAGTGTGTAGAGTCCTGTCAGTGTGTAGAGTCCTGTCAGTTTGTAGAGTCCTGTCAGTGTGTAGAGTCCCTGTTAGAGTCAGTGTGTAGAGTCCTGTCAGTGTGTAGAGTCCTGTCAGTTTGTAGAGTCCTGTTATCAGTGTGTAGAGTCCCTGTGTAGAGTCCTGTCAGTGTGTAGAGTCCTGTCAGTTTGTAGAGTCCTGTTATCAGTGTGTAGAGTCCTGTCAGTGTGTAGAGTCCTGTCAGTTTGTAGAGTCCTGTCAGTGTGTAGAGTCCTGTCAGTGTGTAGAGTCCTGTCAGTGTGTAGAGTCCTGTGTAGAGTCCTGTCAGTGTGTAGAGTCCTGTCAGTGTGTAGATTCCTGTCAGTGTGTAGAGTCCTGTCAGTTTGTAGAGTCCTGTCAGTGTGTAGAGTCCTGTCAGTGTGTAGAGTCCTGTCAGTGTGTAGAGTCCTGTCAGTGTTAGAGTCCTGTCAGTGTGTAGAGTCCTGTCAGTGTGTAGAGTCCTGTCAGTGTGTAGAGTCCTGTCAGTGTGTAGAGTCCTGTTATCAGTGTGTAGAGTCCTGTCAGTCCTGTCAGTGTGTAGAGTCCTGTCAGTGTGTAGAGTCCTGTCAGTGTGTAGAGTCCAGTGTCAGTTGTGTAGAGTCCTGTTATCAGTGTGTAGAGTCCTGTCAGTGTGTAGAGTCCTGTCAGTGTGTAGAGTCCTGTTATCAGTGTGTAGAGTCCTGTTCCTGTCAGTGTGTAGAGTCCTGTCAGTGTGTAGAGTCCTGTCAGTGTGTAGAGTCCTGTCAGTGTGTAGAGTCCTGTCAGTGTGTAGAGTCCTGTTATCAGTGTGTAGAGTCCTGTCAGTGTGTAGAGTCCTGTCAGTGTGTAGAGTCCTGTCAGTGTGTAGAGTCCTGTTATCAGTGTGTAGAGTCCTGTTATCAGTGTGTAGAGTCCTGTCAGTGTGTAGAGTCCTGTCAGTGTGTAGAGTCCTGTCAGTGTGTAGAGTCCTGTCAGTGTGTAGAGTCCTGTCAGTGTGTAGAGTCCTGTTATCAGTGTGTAGAGTCCTGTCAGTGTGTAGAGTCCTGTCCTGTAGAGTCCTGTCAGTTTGTAGAGTCCTGTTGTCAGTGTGTAGAGTCCTGTCAGTGTGTAGAGTCCTGTCAGTGTGTAGAGTCCTGTCAGTGTGTAGAGTCCTGTCAGTGTGTAGAGTCCTGTTATCAGTGTGTAGTCTGTCTGTCAGTGTGTAGAGTCCTGTCAGTGTGTAGAGTCCTGTCAGTTTGTAGAGTCCTGTCAGTGTGTAGAGTCCTGTTATCAGTGTGTAGAGTCCTGTCAGTGTGTAGAGTCCTGTTATCAGTGTCCTGTCAGTGTGTAGAGTCCTGTCAGTGTGTAGAGTCCTGTCAGTGTGTAGAGTCCTGTCAGTGTGTAGAGTCCTGTCAGTGTGTAGAGTCCTGTTATCAGTGTGTAGAGTCCTGTCAGTGTGTAGAGTCCTGTTATCAGTGTGTAGAGTCCTGTCAGTCCTGTCAGTGTGTAGAGTCCTGTCAGTGTGTAGAGTCCTGTTATCAGTGTGTAGAGTCCTGTCAGTGTGTAGAGTCCTGTCAGTGTGTAGAGTCCTGTCAGTGTGTAGAGTCCTGTCAGTGTGTAGAGTCCTGTTATCAGTGTGTAGAGTCCTGTCAGTGTGTAGAGTCCTGTCAGTGTGTAGAGTCCTGTCAGTGTGTAGAGTCCTGTCAGTGTGTAGAGTCCTGTCAGTGTGTAGAGTCCTGTCAGTGTGTAGAGTCCTGTCAGTGTGTAGAGTCCTGTCAGTGTGTAGAGTCCTGTCAGTGTGTAGAGTCCTGTCAGTGTGTAGAGTCCTGTTATCAGTGTGTAGAGTCCTGTCAGTGTGTAGAGTCCTGTCAGTTTGTAGAGTCCTGTTATCAGTGTGTAGAGTCCTGTCAGTGTGTAGAGTCCTGTCAGTGTGTAGAGTCCTGTTATCAGTGTGTAGAGTCCTGTCAGTGTGTAGAGTCCTGTCAGTGTGTAGAGTCCTGTCAGTGTGTAGAGTCCTGTCAGTGTGTAGAGTCCTGTCAGTGTGTAGAGTCCTGTCAGTGTGTAGAGTCCTGTCAGTGTGTAGAGTCCTGTGTAGAGTCCTGTCAGTGTCAGTGTGTAGAGTCCTGTCAGTGTGTAGAGTCCTGTCAGTGTGTAGAGTCCTGTCAGTGTGTAGAGTCCTGTCAGTGTGTAGAGTCCTGTCAGTGTGTAGAGTCCTGTCAGTGTGTGTAGAGTCCTGTCAGTGTGTAGAGTCCTGTCAGTGTGTAGAGTCCTGTCAGTTTGTAGAGTCCTGTTATCAGTGTGTAGAGTCCTGTCAGTGTGTAGAGTCCTGTCAGTGTGTAGAGTCCTGTCAGTGTGTAGAGTCCTGTCAGTTTGTAGAGTCCTGTCAGTGTGTAGAGTCCTGTCAGTAGAGTCCTGTAGAGTCCTGTCAGTGTGTAGAGTCCTGTCAGTGTGTAGAGTCCTGTTATCAGTGTGTAGAGTCCTGTCAGTGTGTAGAGTCCTGTCAGTGTGTAGAGTCCTGTCAGTGTGTAGAGTCCTGTCAGTGTGTAGAGTCCTGTCAGTGTGTAGAGTCCTGTCAGTTTGTAGAGTCCTGTTATCAGTGTGTAGAGTCCTGTCAGTGTGTAGAGTCCTGTTATCAGTGTGTAGAGTCCTGTCAGTGTGTAGAGTCCTGTCAGTGTGTAGAGTCCTGTCAGTGTGTAGAGTCCTGTCAGTGTGTAGAGTCCTGTCAGTGTGTAGAGTCCTGTCAGTGTGTAGAGTCAGTGTGTAGAGTCCTGTCAGTGTGTAGAGTCCTGTCAGTGTGTAGAGTCCTGTCAGTGTGTAGAGTCCTGTCAGTGTGTAGAGTCCTGTCAGTGTGTAGAGTCCTGTCAGTGTGTAGAGTCCTGTCAGTGTGTAGAGTCCTGTCAGTGTGTAGAGTCCTGTCAGTGTGTAGAGTCCTGTCCTGTCAGTGTGTAGAGTCCTGTCAGTGTGTAGAGTCCTGTCAGTGTGTAGAGTCCTGTCAGTGTGTAGAGTCCTGTCAGTGTGTAGAGTCCTGTCAGTGTGTAGAGTCCTGTCAGTGTGTAGAGTCCTGTCAGTGTGTAGAGTCCTGTCAGTGTGTAGAGTCCTGTCAGTGTGTAGAGTCCTGTCAGTGTGTAGAGTCCTGTCAGAGTTCAGTGTGTAGAGTCCTGTCAGTGTGTAGAGTCCTGTTGTCAGTGTGTAGAGTCCTGTCAGTGTGTAGAGTCCTGTCAGTGTGTAGAGTCCTGTTATCAGTGTGTAGAGTCCTGTCAGTGTGTAGAGTCCTGTCAGTGTGTAGAGTCCTGTTATCAGTGTGTAGAGTCCTGTCAGTGTGTAGAGTCCTGTTATCAGTGTGTAGAGTCCTGTCAGTGTGTAGAGTCATGTCAGTGTCCTGTTATCAGTGTGTAGAGTCCTGTCAGTGTGTAGAGTCCTGTTATCAGTGTGTAGAGTCCTGTCAGTGTGTAGAGTCCTGTCAGTGTGTAGAGTCCTGTCAGTGTGTAGAGTCCTGTCAGTTTGTAGAGTCCTGTCAGTGTGTAGAGTCCTGTCAGTGTCAGTGTGTAGAGTCCTGTCAGTGTGTAGAGAGTCCAGTGTGTAGAGTCCTGTCAGTGTGTAGAGTCCTGTCAGTGTGTAGAGTCCTGTCAGTGTGTAGAGTCCTGTTATCAGTGTGTAGAGTCCTGTCAGTGTGTAGAGTCCTGTCAGTGTGTAGAGTCCTGTCAGTGTGTAGAGTCCTGTCAGTTTGTAGAGTCCTGTTATCAGTGTGTAGAGTCCTGTCAGTGTGTAGAGTCCTGTCAGTTTGTAGAGTCCTGTTATCAGTGTGTAGAGTCCTGTCAGTGTGTAGAGTCCTGTCAGTTTGTAGAGTCCTGTTATCAGTGTGTAGAGTCCTGTCAGTGTGTAGAGTCCTGTCAGTGTGTAGAGTCCTGTCAGTGTGTAGAGTCCTGTCAGTGTGTAGAGTCCTGTCAGTGTGTAGAGTCCTGTCAGTGTGTAGAGTCCTGTCAGTGTGTAGAGTCCTGTCAGTGTGTAGAGTCCTGTCAGTGTGTAGAGTCCTGTCAGTGTGTAGAGTCCTGTCAGTGTGTAGAGTCCTGTCAGTGTGTAGAGTCCTGTCAGTGTGTAGAGTCCTGTCAGTTTGTAGAGTCCTGTCAGTGTGTAGAGTCCTGTCAGTGTGTAGAGTCCTGTCAGTGTAGAGTCCTGTCAGTGTGTAGAGTCCTGTCAGTGTGTAGAGTCCTGTCAGTGTGTAGAGTCCTGTCAGTGTGTAGAGTCCTGTCAGTGTGTAGAGTCCTGTCAGTGTGTAGAGTCCTGTCAGTGTGTAGAGTCCTGTCAGTGTGTAGAGTCCTGTCAGTTTGTAGAGTCCTGTCAGTGTGTAGAGTCCTGTCAGTGTGTAGAGTCCTGTCAGTGTGTAGAGTCCTGTCAGTGTGTAGAGTCCTGTCAGTGTGTAGAGTCCTGTCAGTGTGTAGAGTCCTGTTATCAGTGTGTAGAGTCCTGTCAGTGTGTAGAGTCCTGTCAGTGTGTAGAGTCCTGTCAGTGTGTAGAGTCCTGTCAGTGTGTAGAGTCCTGTCAGTGTGTAGAGTCCTGTCAGTGTGTAGAGTCCTGTCAGTGTGTAGAGTCCTGTCAGTGTGTAGAGTCCTGTTGTCAGTGTGTAGAGTCCTGTCAGTGTCAGTGTGTAGAGTCCTGTCAGTGTGTAGAGTCCTGTCATCAGTGTGTAGAGTCCTGTCATCAGTGTGTAGAGTCCTGTCAGTGTGTAGAGTCCTGTCAGTGTGTAGAGTCCTGTCAGTGTGTAGAGTCCTGTCAGTGTGTAGAGTCCTGTCAGTGTGTAGAGTCCTGTCAGTGTGTAGAGTCCTGTCAGTGTGTAGAGTCCCTGTGTAGAGTCCTGTCAGTGTGTAGAGTCCTGTTATCCTGTGTGTAGAGTCCTGTCAGTGTGTAGAGTCCTGTCAGTCAGTTGTAGAGTCCTGTCAGTTGTCAGTCCTGTCAGTGTGTAGAGTCCTGTCAGTGTGTAGAGTCCTGTCAGTGTGTAGAGTCCTGTCAGTGTGTAGAGTCCTGTCAGTGTGTAGAGTCCTGTCAGTGTGTAGAGTCCTGTCAGTCCTGTCAGTGTGTGTGTAGAGTCCTGTCAGTCCTGTGTGTAGAGTCCTGTCAGTGTGTAGAGTCCTGTCAGTTTGTAGAGTCCTGTCAGTGTGTAGAGTCCTGTCAGTGTGTAGAGTCCTGTCAGTGTGTAGAGTCCTGTCAGTGTGTAGAGTCCTGTCAGTGTGTAGAGTCCTGTCAGTGTGTAGAGTCCTGTCAGTGTGTAGAGTCCTGTCAGTGTGTAGAGTCCTGTCAGTGTGTAGAGTCCTGTCAGTGTGTGTAGAGTCCTGTCAGTGTGTGAGTCCTGTCAGTGTGTAGAGTCCTGTCAGTGTGTAGAGTCCTGTCAGTGTGTAGAGTCCTGTTATCAGTGTGTAGAGTCCTGTCAGTGTGTAGAGTCCTGTCAGTTTGTAGAGTCCTGTAGAGTCCTGTCAGTTTGAGAGTCCCTGTCAGTTAGAGTCCTGTCAGTGTAGAGTCCTGTCAGTGTTAGAGTTATCAGTGTGTAGAGTCCTGTCAGTGTGTAGAGTCCTGTCAGAGTCCTGTCAGTGTGTAGATTCCTGTCAGTGTGTAGAGTCCTGTCAGTGTGTAGAGTCCTGTCAGTGTGTAGAGTCCTGTCAGTGTAGAGTCCTGTCAGTGTGTAGAGTCCTGTCAGTGTGTAGAGTCCTGTCAGTGTGTAGAGTCCTGTCAGTGTGTAGTCCTGAGTCCTGTCAGTGTGTAGAGTCCTGTCAGTGTGTAGAGTCCTGTCAGTGTGTAGAGTCCTGTAGAGTCCAGTGTGTAGAGTCCTGTCAGTGTGTAGAGTCCTGTCAGTCAGTGTGTAGAGTCTGTCAGTGTGTAGAGTCCTGTCAGTGTGTAGAGTCCTGTCAGTGTGTAGAGTCCTGTCAGTGTGTAGAGTCCTGTCAGTGTGTAGAGTCCTGTCAGTGTTAGAGTCCTGTCAGTGTGTAGAGTCCTGTCAGTGTGTAGAGTCCTGTCAGTGTGTAGAGTCCTGTCAGTGTGTAGAGTCCTGTCAGTGTGTAGAGTCCTGTCAGTGTGTAGAGTCCTGTTATCTGTCAGTGTGTAGAGTCCTGTCAGTGTGTAGAGTCCTGTCAGTGTGTAGAGTCCTGTCAGTAGAGTTGTAGAGTCCTGTCAGTGTGTAGAGTCCTGTCAGTGTGTAGAGTCCTGTCAGTGTGTAGAGTCCTGTCAGTGTGTAGAGTCCTGTCAGTGTGTAGAGTCCTGTCAGTGTGTAGAGTCCTGTTATCAGTGTGTAGTCCTGTCAGTGTGTAGAGTC
Organism: Oncorhynchus keta; assembly: GCF_023373465.1. Taxonomy (NCBI): domain Eukaryota; kingdom Metazoa; phylum Chordata; class Actinopteri; order Salmoniformes; family Salmonidae; genus Oncorhynchus; species Oncorhynchus keta. Next base: position 46,519 of record NW_026288431.1, read on the forward strand.
CTGTCAGTGTGTAGAGTCCTGTCAGTGTGTAGAGTCCTGTCAGTGTGTAGAGTCCTGTCAGTGTGTAGAGTCCTGTCAGTGTGTAGAGTCCTGTCAGTGTGTAGAGTCCTGTCAGTCAGTGTGTAGAGTCCTGTGTATCTGTCAGTGTGTAGAGTCCTGTCAGTGTGTAGAGTCCTGTCAGTGTGTAGAGTCTGTCTAGAGTCCTTATCAGTGTGTAGAGTCCTGTCAGTGTGTAGAGTCCTGTCAGTGTGTAGAGTCCTGTCAGTGTGTAGAGTCCTGTCAGTG